>NC_133618.1:151578279-151878779 GCF_048593235.1 Sminthopsis crassicaudata
TTTTTGCTTAGGATTATTCTCATCCCTGAAATGTACTTCCTCTTTTCTCTATCTTTTAGAATCATTAAATATCTTAAATGATTAAGCTGATTAAACACATTTAGTTGTCACTTTTCATGGAAGTATTTTATCATCCCCTAGTTGTGTTCTTTTATTCATTAAATAATTTTGTATTTATTTATCTATGTGTATATCAAATTCCCCCAGTAGAATATAAGTTCCATAAGGTAAAAGAGTCTCTTTTTCATCATTTTATTCCCAGAATGCCTTGCACAGAATAGGTATGCAATGAATATTTGTTCAGTTAAATTCAACTGAATTTGGTCCAAATTTATTATGTTTTCATTGATAGTTTAATAAAAACTCTAGATTGTTTTAAGAGAATTCTTGTAAATTAAATTGTTTATTTTTCCAGGAAAATTCTTTTAAGAGAGAATTGGAAATTTTCAGTTCTTCAGTTCTTCATTTAAATTTCATAATGTCAAACATTGTATATCTTAAGATATGATGTGCATTATAGTCCTCAACCCTCTGGTGCATACAAAATTAATTATTTATTCTGGAAACATGATTTAAAGAATTGCCATCATTATTACTGGTTTTGTGTCAATGTTAACTTTATTATCTGCAAAATTAAAATAATTGGATATCTGCTACTATTTCATTGATTGAGGGGAAATATTTATATGTGTGCATTATTGCCATTATCATTACTTAAAGTTCCATTGGATTGTGTATCTATTAGGTATTTAGTGAAAAAGATCCAACATTTTTAGATGATTAGAGAGCTAGAGGTCTAAATAAGGTCATGTTTCCGAGACTTAAAAACAAACTGAAATAGACAGGAATTAATCAATAATATTTGTATATCATTTCTGTCAATATATTTTAAGTACCTACAGTGAACAAGATATTGTTCTACATAATTGGAGTACCTTGATAAATATAGCATAACCCCTGCTCTCAAATTTCTTACAATACAGTTGTATAAAAAGAAAGTACACAAATAAATGTAGTACCATGGTAAGCAACATAAATTCAAAGCCCATATAAAATACTATAAGAAATTTCAGGAAGGAACAGAGATAGGGAAGTCAACAAAAGCTTCAAAGAAGCATCTAACTTGAGTCTTGAAGAAAGGAAAGGACTTTAACATATACTACAAAACAGTGGAAATGAAAGTGAGAAGAATAAGAGTAGAGGAGGGCAGAATAACCCTTATTGGTTGGCATATAAATGATATAAAGAATGACAATATGAGATAAGACTGGGTAATTTTGAACTAGATTGTGGAGGGCATTAGATTCTAGTATCAGGAGTTTATATTTTATTAATTAAGACAGTAGGAAGCATGGAAAATTTTTATTAGAGATGGCAATGAATAAGATGTAAGAAGAAGACTAAAAAGGTAGGATGAAGCAAGGAATTTGTTTTCATGGTAGATTCATTTACCCAGAAATAATAAGGTAATTTTCTTTTAGGTACTAAATACTGAAGAGGAACCACAAAATGAAGATGAAAGAGAATTGGAAGAACTCAGAAGACGTGGCATTGCTCCTCTTCCTAAACCACCTCCAGGAGTTGGCCTTTTGCCAACCCCACCAGAGCATTTTTCATTTTCAGAATCAGAAGATAATTTTCAAGCAGATCTTCCTGATGAATTTAAGAAAATTCCATCTCTCTTTGAAATAGTTGTAAAACCTACTGTGGATTTAGCACACAAGATTGGGAAGAAGTAAGTCAGAATTCCAATCATAGCAAGATTCTTTAGTTTCAAACAAAGATCTGATTCTTATATAAAACAAAACCTCTTTCTCTCCTCTCCATATGATACCTATACTTAATAGTTAATTAAATAAATGTTATATAGTTAGTTGCTACTTTTGTTTTTTTTTTTTTTTCATTTTAATGAATGTTTTTTTTCCTTTTGTTTTCAGCCTTGATTTTGTTTTGTCTAGTCTTTCCTACACCATTTCTCCTGTGATTTGTATGTAGAAGTGCTAACTTGGAAGATAACAGACGTTTTAAAAGAGATGAAACCTCTTTTTCATGAAATTGCAAATGTGCCTTTCCAAGATCTGACAATATGAAGGGTGGCTTTTCTTTTACCTTTTCTTCAACCTTCCCCATTTCAGGACATCATCTGAGTCTAGCACCTTGCCAAAATCTAAATTTTTTTCTGTCACCATTATTTATACTTCTCCAATGTGATACCAGAAAAGAGTTTGAGGTCACCCTTAAAAGTTATAATACTCAAGAAGTATACCAGGCTCTGAGAGTTACAATTGTTAATCATTGCTTCAGAGACCTAAACTTGGAGTCAAAGAATTTAGAGTCACATATCAGCTCTCAAGCAAGCCACCTAATCTCTCTTGAATTTCAGTTTCTTCATTTCCAAAATTACTATGCTATTTTGATTATCTGGCTACTGATGTTATATAGCATTTAGAACTGAAAGAGATCTTAGAGATCATCTGAGTCCAACATCCTGATTGTACATTTAACATCTCTGGAACCTAGAAAGGTTATAATTTTGCCAGTTACACACAGGAAATAAGTAGGAGGACTAGAATTTGAACCAAAGTCCTCTGATTGTTACAGAATTGTAAGGAAAGTACTTTGTAAAATATTGCTTAATTGTGGATAATTTTTATTATTTTCATCTAACCAGCAATCTTTTTCTTCCATGATATTCTCAAAATATTTCTAAGCTTCAATAGCCTCAAAATAACCATTGAGGCTAGTGCCTAAATTTCTTTGTGTAATGAGAAGTTTTTATTCAATTATTATCAGGATTGGGAAAAGGGTCAACCTTGGATTTGCCAAATTTCCTGCATTAGTCTCTATGATATTTTTTAAAAGATCATAGATAATTTCCTTCCCTTTGGGAACTGTTTCATAAGTTTAACATTTTCAAAAGGTAATAAAGGAATCAGCTGTTAGCTACCTTTGATCTTACATGCCCTAATAATTGGCTCTGTGGCATTCAGGAATTACTAAATGCTCCCATTTTCCTCTTCTCCAGACTGCTTCTGAAGAAATAGAGGGAAGATTAAACAACAGTGGATCCCAAAGTACCATGTACATTGCTGTTCTTTTGGACCAAAACATGTGACTACTTAAACCAATAGATAGCAATTATTATAACTGAACATATCAAACATACTTATAACTACTAAGCTTATCCCATATTCTTTAATTATTAATATGAATTTACTGTTAATCCATCTCAATGAATTCAAGAAATACCAGAATGATAGGTTGGCTATTTGATAATGTGAACAACCAGTGAAATTCCTCATCTCCTTGTTTATTCTATAACCCAAATGAGAGATGTAAAGAATAATTAATTAATAACTATAGAGCTTCTCATTATCAGGAGATAACCCCTGAAAGGCTTAAAAAATATAATGTGGATAAAATTATATTTTACTGATAAAAACAACTGAGGGTGAAAGAAGTTAAACTATTTGCCTAACATAAAGTAGATAAATAAAGACTTAATTAAGTTGTAACTCCTAACCCAGTGCTTTTTCTGTTATACCAAAATGCCTTCCCCAAAGGATCATGAATTATTTAAACTTTGTATCTCTTCTGCATAGTGGCATTGATATTAAATTAAATTGAAGAGACTCTACCAATTTTGCACATTATAAAAGATATCTAGTATTTCTTCCGTTTTTGAAACATTATTGCTGAAGGTTGAATAGTATGCTTAATTAGCATCAGTAATGTTTGACTAAAAGAAATGACCAAATGTTTTGATTTCCTGAAATATCTTAAAGAAAATAAAGAACCAACTTGAAATGTCCCCAATTTTGGCTCAAAATCTTAATGGGAAAAAAATGAGATTAAGAGAATAATTTTAGCCCTTTTGTACTAATTGTGATTCTATTTTTAGAATAATTATGTATTAAGTTTGACTATGTGATGGTATATTTCTATAAAAAATTAGTGGAGATGTCCTCTGTATCACCACCACTAAATTATTTTTTTGGTAGGAAGAGATACAGTAAGAATGAGGAGAACTAAAAAAATGTTATATTTTAGTGGATATAATGCAAGATTTGGAATTATGAAAACTGGGGCTTAAATTTCAACTTTGAAAATCATATGACCATAGGCAGGTCACTTAACATTTCAAAGTCCATTTTAAACTTTGTAAAAATGAGAATAACACCTTGTAAATGCCTATTTTACTGAGTTATTGTGAGGCTCAAATGGAAAAATATATGTGGGATAATTTATAAACTTCCCAGTGTTATTATTAGTATAATTATAATAAACATTGTCATATCTCTCTTCAGGATATCACCTATGGGTAAATAAGGAAGACCTTTTTTAAAAATTTCACAGACATCAGAGGCAAATTTGATACTAAATTAGTAATAGAGAATTTGTTTTATACTGCATTGTTCACTGGAGAAAATATTAAGAAAAAATGCTATAATTTTCATATTATGATAAGCAATGTAATATATACATTGATGGTATATTACAGTACAAACCAGGAAAAATAACTTTTGAAAACATTTAGAATTAATCAAATTGTGGAATAACATTGGTAAGCAAGACAGAACTAAACCAAGAATAAGGAAGCAACATTATCACTAGGAACTGAGAAAAGTAGAAATAAGAAACACAATACAAAAAAATTATGTAAAATGTTAAGTAAAATTAATACTTTAAAAAACTTAATAGGTAATATTTACAGTTTTTGTCTTTGGTAGAAAGCAATTACAAATATTCATTTAGATATTTACATTTTTTCTCAAAATTTAAGTTAAGAAAAACATTAAAATATTTTCTTTTTACAGGCCACCAGCATTTTATAACAGTGCCTCACCACCAGGACCACAGTTTCAGGGAAACAACTCACATCCTCAGAATATGTACAATTCAGGGTCAAGTCCAAGTCCTGGTCCTAACATGTCTCAGGGACACAATGGTCCTGCAATGCATCCAGGTTCTCCTGGACACCACCAATGTACAGGTCCTCCTGGTCCACCAATGCCACACAGCCCACCATTGCAACCTGGCCCACCTGGATTTTTAGGGTCTCATAATCAAGCTGGAGGACCCATTCAACCAGGCCCACCTTTGACACCACCTGGGATGAGCGGTTCCTATAACTCTATAGGAGTCCAGGGACATATGATGAACATCGCTATGGAAAATCACTGTTCTTCAGGTCCATCTTACCAGCAAGGTCCCAGTGAAATGCAGCTCAATGCCAACTATGAATCCTTACAAAACCCAGCTGAATTCTATGATAATTATTATTCACATCAAGCTGTACATAATTTTCAGGCAGCCAATAACTCCGGCGGTAAGTTTATTTTTGAAATTCTGTGCTTGGTTCCTTATTTATCATTTCAAGATAATTTTGCAAATGTGATGCTGAATAATAAATAAGTTGTATCCTTAAGAACAATTTTAGATAGAAATATATAGCAAAAATTTGATTTTTGTAAAGTCAATTATATGGTTTTGTAGCATGTATCAGAGAACTATTGCATAAATTTAGGGGAGAACAATCAAGCTTTTTATTGCTTACTTTCAGCAGTGACTTAGTTATATACATGGGAGGTCTTATCAGTGAAGTATCAGCAGAACAATAGAATAGGACAAATATGGCACATTCTATTTATTCTACATATTTTGTACAGTTGCACCAGAAAAATGAAAATTATTTTAAAATATATTTGTGCAGCTTGTAAACACTTGAGAATTATGAATATAATAAATTGTCATCTTCTTGGTGTGTGCAGAAGAATTAAATACTTAAGTATTTCTTGACTAGGTAATATTTCTTGGGAAATAAATTACATTGAAAATTATTTTTAACAGTAAAGGCCTGTCAGTAAATGAAGACATCACAGTCAAAACGCAGTTTAACGTTTTTATTTCAAATTTTGGCAAAATTAATGTTTTATTATTTAAATTAATTTTTAATTGAATGATGAATAGTGAAATTTGAATAATTCATGAATGGGAAAATAAACATTTTTCTGACACTTGGATTAATTATTCTTATGACAAAAATTTATTTCAATATCTCACAGAATTATAAATCTAAGACAAGAAGAAATCTTTGAGATTATCTGGTTTTTGATAGTTGAGGGAGAGTGAAGCACAAAGGGATTTAAGCTACTTGCCTAAGTTCATAAAAGCAATTAATAACAGAGCTGCGGTTTGCACCTAAGTCATACTCCAAACATAGTGCCTTTTCCACTATATTTTCTTCAAAATGACTTTTGCTTCATTTGATTGTGGACATCGGGTATTCTTCATTAATATTATTAGAATTAGTTAATATTATTAGAATTTAAGTGTTGATTGAGATAAAATAGATGAAATGTCAAATATATCATCTAACACTGTTACTTTGATGGTAAGGCAATGAAAATATATTCTAAAATATGATTCAGATGTTTAAAATGAAAGAGACCAAAGTTCATAGGCTGCTCAGAAGTACCATGTTTGTCTTCATGAAGAGAGTCAACAAATGCAAAATATATTGAGCACTCTGGAGCATCAATAAAACAGTGAAATTTACCATGTCTTATAAATGATAGAAAAAAGATTGGTTTCTATCAATTATGAGTTATTTCAAAATCAGTTATATATGTGATATCTCACCACATATAATTATTATATTATAATTAGAACAAAATAAAAATCAATTCCAGATTTGAAGAAAGGGTTAAAAAAAATGAAGACTGCAAATAAATAACACAACAACCTGACTTCCTGACACAAGACATTGATACTGAAAAATGAGAAATGGAAAAAGACAAGGATAATTAGTCAGCTAGCATTTATTAAGTATATTTTATGTAAGAGGCACTGTGCAAAGTGCCAGAATACAAAGAAAGCTAAAAACAAACAAGATAGTCCCAGCTCTTAAGAAAATTCAGTTTAATGAGGGAAACATAATGCAGACATGATATATACATACATACATACATATGTACATATATATATAAACACACCCACATATATATGATAAATATGTAACAATCATATAACAATATATAATAGATATAATATAAATCTATCATGTAATGTGATAATATATAATTAATATATTAGATATAATAACATATAAATATTTTATGTTATATCCAAGACCTTGGATATGATCTGGTCAAAAAGAGTACAATGGGATTTTTTTTCTTGGTTGGATATTTGGAGGGTTTTAGAACTGTGACATTATCAATATGGGAAAGTCTTCTCCGCAGCTGAAGGTGAATGATCTATTTGCCACTTAGAATAAGGCAATAAGACATTAAGTAACTTGCCCATGATTACTCCAGTACTGTATGCTAGATGCAAAACTTCAACCCCATTTTTCTTGATGCCATAACTTTTTGTTTAGATTGTAAGTACTTTGAATACAAAGAATATCTTTTACCTCTTTTTGTATCCCCAAAGCATAGTGCCTGAAACATGTTCTTAGTAATTGTTTGTTGATAGATATGTATCACAGATGAACTTTTACTCCCTTATACACAGAAACTATGATTCTCTTAGTATGATTTTAAATAGCATTAACTTTCTTGGTTTCTGAATATATTGAGTTAAATAGTCCATTAAAATCCTTCTCTCTTTTTAAAAAAATATCTTAGCCAAACCTGTTCCATTTTGTATTAGCATAATCTAAATCTAAAACATTATATTTATTCTAATTAAATTTCATACTTTTTCAATTTAAACTACTATTTGTCTGTAGAGATTTTTTTTAATTCTGAACTTATAATCCATTGTTAATTATCCCTCCCAACATTGAGTAATCTGCAAATTTAACAAGTACATTTTCTATGCTGCTTTCCCTTGTCGATAATTAAAAAAAAAAAAAAAAACCATGTGAATTTGATTACCTTTAGAGAGAGAGAGACAGAGACAGATAGACACACACACACACACACACACACATACACACACACACACACAATTTGACTTAGTAAAACAACATGCTGTCTTAAAATCTCTTCCAATAAGGGATCTATAATGCTTGTATTAACTAAAATCTTATAAGTTTCCTTGCTGAATATAACCACAGAAATAACTCTTCTATAATCCACTTGTTAATAACATCAAGCAAGGTAGAAAGATATGTCATGAAGCTATATCACCAAAGGTCTAAGCACTATCACAAAAAATATGTTATCCAGACCATGGGCCTGTTGTCCAATAACTAGCACACATCCAGGACAGGCACTGCAAATAAACAGTGATAAACAGATAAATAATTCACAAATGAATTGAAGAAGAAAATAGGCTGAATTTTATTTAGGAATTTATACAATAATTTTAATAATCCCAAGCTTTTTCCTGCCCCCCAAAGAATATCTTTTTCAACACTTTTTTTTAACATGATGTTGTATGTTTGTGAATCTTAGGACATCACAATATCCTAAGTATGAAAATTATTTGTAATACAAAAAGGCAATGTAGAGATGCATGATTTGTTTAAATAGGCTACAGTATAATTCCACTAATGACCTGTTCACAACACATAGGAAATGTATAATTGTAAAATAATCATGTATTTATAAGTATGAGACCTTAGACATCAGAGAGAGTAAGCAACTCACGCAAGGTCACAATCAAATAATAAATTTAGCATCAGGTTCTGTGCAAAAGACAGTCTCTGTCCTCAAGAAGCTTACAGCCTAATGAGGAAGACAATATTCAGATAAATATAAACAAAGCAAGTTATATACAGAATAAATGGGAATTAATTAACAGAGGGAAGACACCAGAATTAAGAGAGATTAAATAAGGCTCTAGTAAAAATTGAGATTTTAGTTGAGACTTAAAGGAAGTCAAAAAAGTCAGTGAGTAGAAATGAGAAGGAAGAGCATTACAGACATGAGGAGAACAGCAAGGAAAAAAAAATTCCCCAGAGATGGAGTGTTTTGTTGGTGGAACAGCCAAGAGTCCAGTGTCACTGGGAGAGTAGGCATAAAGAAAAGGTAAAAGGGGCTTTGTTATGAAGGGGTTTGAATGTCACACAGATAACTTTGTATTTGATACTGGAGGCAATAAGGACCCACTAGAATTTTTTGAGTTGTGGGTTGACATGTTCAGACTTGCATCTTAGGAAATTTACTTTGACAGCTAAATGGAAGGTAGATAGACTGAGGTAGACATACCCTTCAGCAAAGTATTCCAATAATCAAAAGAACTTTTACTAGAATGAGGTTTGTGTCAAAGTAGAGAAATGGACATATTCAAGAGATGTTGCAAATGTGAAATCAAAGGGCCTTGGCATTACATTGACATGGGCCTGTGAGAGCAAGTAGGAGACCAGAATGATTCTTGAGTTGTAAAGCTACAGGACTGGGACAAAGCTAGTGAGTGTCTAAGTCAGGATTTGAACATGGGATTTTCTTGACACTAAGTCCAATATTCTATTCACTCATAGGGATACTCATATAGTAAGGGATAACAGATAAAGTTCAATTATAGAACCAACAAAATGTAAAATAACCTATAAAAAGGCCCACAACATATTAGATAGAATCTTTAGGGAGAACACTAATAAGAATTGTCCAGAATGAGAAGTCGTACATGACTTTGGGTCAGAATTGACAGTAGAACAAGTAGCCAAGTTGATAAGATCACTCATCTACATAGATTGGTGATGTATGTTCTATTTCCATTTGATTTGATAACTTTTAGGAAGCAGGGAGAGAACAAGCATTAAGCACCTACTATGTGCCAAATGCAATGCTCAATATTTTACAAATATTATATCATTCGATCCTCACAAAGTGCTGAGAGATAAAGGATATTGTTATCTCATTTATCATAGAAGAGACTGAGGCAGGCAGAGGGTAAGTGACTTGCCTAGGGTCACATGGCTGGTGAGTATCTGGGATCATATATGAACTCAGATTTTCTGACTTGAGGCCTAACATTCTATCCACTGCTACTTAGCTGCCTCCAGAACAATGCTTGTATACTTGAGCATTTGATTGTCACAAAATAGTCATTCAGCATTTAATAGTACTTTATTCAGAACAATCCAAAAAGGTAAGAATAAGGCTGACATTTTGGGCTTGTGATTTACTGCATCTGTCTTCTGCTGCCACAAACTCAGTGCTTCTCAAGGTTACCTTACCAAGCCCTATTTACCTTTAAGTATAACTGCCACAAATGGTGGCAACCAACATTGGCCGTGGTGTTAGTGAAGGAGTCCTGGGAATAGTACTGGGTAGCATTCAATAGCACTGGGCCCATTAAGTAAAGAAATGTATAAATCCATTCCTTTCATTCCTAAGAGAGACTAAAGGGAATGAAATGAGGAAATGAATGGCAAGAGAGACAAAATGAGGCTAGTGACCTTGATTTTTAGGCTGCATTAAAAATGACTAAAATATACCAAAAGTATTCAAATAGATATGGACCAATTACACTGTAATGTTCATTAAATAATTTTACTTTGTCCAACAAAATGAAAAATGAGAGTGACTATTAAAATATTTTTGTGAAAACAAGGAACTGGAAAAATGTTAGTGCTCCCAAAAACTAGAGAATGGTTAAACAAACTGTAGTATATGAATACTAAATTGTTATTATTCATTAAGAAATATGAGGAATTAAGAGAAACATAGGAAGATTTGTATGATTTGAAACTGAAAAACAATCTGCATAATGATTATAATGAAAACAGACTATAAGCTTGTCAAAAGCAAGAACTTTTTTTTTTCAATCATTATATCCTCAGTGCTTATCCCAATTCTTCATACACAGTGGGAATTTAGTAAGTATTTGTTGAATTAAAGAGTACAAGTGAAAAGAAATCTAAAAGGAAGTCCAATATTGATTAATTATAGTATTCTATCTTGGTCCTAGAAAACAGATAATAAAATGAGGGAACATGGAGACAGATTTTTGCAGTGTCAGATGCGATCACTACATTATATGTTTTTGCTTAACCATTTTTTCTTTTTCTTACAATGGAGGGGTATTTCAGTTTATTAGAGTTTGTCTTCCTTTTAGTAATCTTAAAGATCTCTCTATTAAAGCTAGGTAAAATTATATTTTAAAGTAAATGCCTTTGAAATTTATTTATAAGCATTAATTGACATGATAAACTTGTAAATGCTTTTTTGGTTGTTTTTAATAATTTGATAAAATTATACCTTCAAGCTTGAGATTAGATGAATATTTTCTTATACAAATTCACTTTTTGCTGGGGAATCCATAAAAGATGGATTGTAAAGATGATTATTATCCAGTGAGATTTTTTTGTTATCCAGTATTTGTTTTTGTTGTTGTTGTTGTTGAATACATATAGATGGAATGTGGCATGGTGAATTTGCTGAACATCAACCTCACATGGCTCAAGATTCATTAAACAGTGGAAATGAATCAGATTGTATCAACACATCAGGCCATAAAACTGCTATAAATGTACCAGATTTCCTTCCTGCAATGCAGAAAGCCCTCTTTGTAAGACTTAGTCAGAAACATCAAGAGGATGGAGAACCAATTGGTCACCAGTCTCAAAGGACATTAAGCAAAGAAGAAGGTAATATCCAAAACAATACAATGTTACCTATTATGCTCTGTGAGTAGAGTGATCTAAGTCAATTTTTTTTAGTTCTGTTTATCCAGGATTCCCCTACTCAGCTTAACTCTAGCACTGCCAGTCCACTACTCTCTGCCCCACCATATGTTCCATTTATTGCCACAATTATGAACTCTTTGAGCAGACACTAAAATGACAAAAACAGATAATTGTAAAAAGTAATTGGATGATTGGGATGATCATATAGTAAGGATCAATGATTGTATGACCAAAGTAATGTACTTAATATGGCTGAAGAGCAGAGTGTAGGCCCAGTATTAAATGAATCAGAGTTGAAGCAAAAAACTTCAAGATCAATGTGAAGAAATAGGCATTTAACTTCTATTCCCCTTCAAAATAGTGCAGTTAATCTGAAAATGTAAATGGATCTCCAGTTGCAGAAAAAACTGTTGAACAAAGTTCTAAGTACTAATTTGGTATTTAGATTGTAATAGTAGTGTGTTTGTATATCTCATTTTCTGGAGTAATGAACATATTATATAATCTGTACTGCTTTGTTGAATATTTGGGAAATATTATTGTTTGAAATAATAAGAGTTGGAGAACCTTCATGTAAGTGAATTTTTTTGAATAGCTGATTAACCCTTTTAGTTTGAAAAATTGACCTTTTTTGGTGGAAAACACTTCAGAATTTGTCAGAACTTAATTGTAATCACTTCTCATAGTTGTTCATGTACATATTTATAATGTTTTTCTTTGTCCCCACCTTCTAAATTATGGCTTCCAATCTACTATAGGGTAAAAAAAATAAACAAGCTTATTAAAATCCTATATATTCTTCTAATTTTCTTGTAAAATCTATCTATATAGCTAGGTCAAGAATTCGTTTTGACCTTATCTTAATAAATGCTGTGAGATACTGGTCCATTTTCACTTCTGCCATACTGCTTTCTAGTTTTCTCAACAATTTTTACCAAATAATGAATTCCTGTCCTAAAGACATAAATTCTTACACTTGTCAAGTAGAAGGTTATTATATTTACTTGCTGCTATAAATAATATATCTATTTCATTGACATGTCTTTAGATTTCTTAGCCAGTGCCAGATAGTTTTGATAATTATTTCCTTGTAATACAGTTTAAGATCTGGTCCTTTTAAATCTCCTTTCTTTACACTTTTTTCCCCATTGTTTCCTTTGATATTCTAGATTTTTTTTTTGTTTTTCCAAATGAATTTTATTATTATTTTTCTAATTCATTAAAGTAATTTTTGATAATTTAATTGGAATGGTATTGATATGTAAATCAATGTGTGTAAAATTATATTGGCCTTTTCTAACCATGAACAATTACTATATTTTCAATTATTTAAATCTAGATAATGTTGATATATAATATGCACTCAAAGACATCCTTATGTACAGTTTATTGGCCTCCATTTCTATTTGATTTTGACAATACATTACTTTAAAGAAGTCATTGACTCTGGTACTGCAGTTAGCAACTGTGCAACCACTCTGTGTGTGTATGTGTGCACACACATACGTGTATATGTGTATGATATTCTAGTCCAAAAGAGTATCTTATTCTAGCTTCTATTTTTTCATTTCCCTCATTGTTAGCTCAGGTTTCAGAGAATGTTATTATAAAGACCATATGTGTTTTTGAAATTTTAAATTTAAATGTGACCTTTTTTTGAATTTTGTTTGCTTTTAGATGATAATGTTAACTGGTATTCCAGTAGTGAAGAAGAAGAGGGAAGTAGTGTCAAATCAATATTGAAAACTTTACAGAAACAAACAGAGACTTTAAGGAATCAACAACATTCCACAGAACTTGGTACTCCTACTGATCCAAGACTTGCTAAAGACAAAAATACAGGAAACCAAATTGTTGATCCTAGACTTAGGGCTGTCCCAAGACAAAGTGTTAGAAAACCTGATTCTGCTCCTTTTGATCCTAGACTTGCCCGAGATCCCAGGAAATTAAAACTTAACGAAAGTAGTCACCCAAGCCCTTGTATTAGTGGAGGAAAATTTGATTTACACCATACAAATTCTGGGGCTAAAGTCAAACAAAAAGGAGTAGATGAAGAAGAAGAAGAAACAGAAAGAGAGCTGAGAGAAAAAGCTTTCCTAATACCTTTGGAATCTTTACCTGGTATAACATTACAAGATCCAAGGTCTCAGCTTAGACAATTCAGCCATATTAAGATGGATATTATCTTGACCAAACCAAACTTTGCAAAATACATTGTATGGGCTCCTGAGGATTTACTTCCAGTACCCTTACCTAAACCTGACCCCATTTCATCAATTAATTTACCTCTTCCACCACTTATAGCTGACCAGAGACTAAATAAATTACGTAACATAAACAGTGATCTTCATCAGAGTACAGTGCCAGCTGATCCAAGATTAGCAGCAAAAGCCAAAAATAATACTACAAGAAGTGGATATTTGGACCAACCTGGAGAAACCCATTGCCCAGGAAATAAATTAGGGGATCCTAGGTTGCAAAAAAATATTGATCCTAGACTTCATAGGCTGTCCAGTACAGACTCTCATCATGGGATTGCAAAGGATCCTCATCCATCAAAATTTGATCCACGTTTGGCCAGACCTAGTCCTGGTTCATCACAGACTTCAGGGGCAGTAAGTAATAAATCTGAGTCTGACTCTCTTCCTCCATATGCTCCTAAACTCTCAGCTTCAACTGGTGTTAGACTAGGAACACCAAGTTCTATACTTAGTGGCATTAGTTTGTATGACCCAAGGGAACATGGTTCATTGTCTTTATCAGATTCAACACCACTTTCTTTAGGAGAGAATGGAGAGAACCAGAAAAAAATCAGTGGCTTACAAAACAATGGCAAAATTGAGCCTTCTCCTTCAGAAGCTTTTCAAAAGACCACTCCAAATTTGGAAAAGACTACAGATGGGGCAGTTGATCCACAGTTGGATAAACAGAATAATACTATTAAGACTCAGGTTAAACCTGGGCCCCCACAACCCAGTACTGCACCGGCAGTGCACAACCTTCCAATCCAGGCTTTAACAGGATTAATAAGACCACAGTACAGTGATCCAAGACAGACAAGACAGCTGGGACAGGTGAATCAAGCACCAGATAATGATCCAAATGGAGATTCAGATGATAAATCCCTGAAGGATGTTTTTAAAACTTTTGATCCAACAGCTTCACCATTTTGTTAGCAATTGCTTTATTAAAAAATTCTTTTTACTGTTGCGACTATTGCAGTTCTCTGCTGTTTTGTAACTGGTTTACCTCTATGCTTTATTTATTTTTAAATTATAATTATCAACACTTTTTCAGCTGCTAATTCCAGAACCACATGCAGTTATATGCTCTAGTGTTTGCAAAGATGTGGTATTTTCTACATACTTTTTCAACTTCAGGGAGACTGTAATAATTGACTTATAGAAACAGATGTATCACGTTAGAGCTGATAAAAGCACTTTTCATTGTAAATAAAACATCATGAAGAACTGGGCACTCAACCTGTATATGTACAAGCTGTCTTTCATAATCAATGTTTAGACAAATAATTACCACTTTTGTATGATGTATAGTTTTGAGCAATACAATGTACATTACTTTACAATAAATATTTCAGACTAAGATCTTCTGAATTTATCAGGCCAAACCTGCTAAAACTGAAAGATAAACAAATGAAGTTAAAAAAAAAAAAAAAGCTTAATCCTCATTTTTAGAGCAGTTGATGTACAGACATCACTTTTATTCATGCTGTCAATATTTTTGTGTAAATGATAACTATATCAACTACTAAAGCATTCAAAATGTCTTATCTTTTCAAAGTATTTTCTTCTATACTGTATATAAAAATTGTGAAGTCTGTAACTAAAATGTTGTTAAAAGGTGAGAATATCTAAGTTGTCTAATACAAAACTTTTTATTTAATTTTCCACATAAAACAATTCTGAATTAGTGCTATAGGTTACATTGTGGTGTTTATGTATTTCAATGTATTTTTGTATTCAGCAGCTTAATTTGTATTGCTTTTTTGTATTGATGTTACTGCAGTACTTGTATTCATCGTGTCTTCAGCATTTTTAACAAAATTTTAAAAAGATATAGTGGGAGTCCATTAGTGACTATTAAACTGATAATGTTCTCAATGACCAGGTACCGTATTTTTACTTATAACTCTTGGAAAATAGAAACTACCTGAACCGATCTTATACAGAGATTACTGATATAATCAACTATACACAACTACCAGAAAAGAACCTCTTTTAAATTTAGCCCAATGGGCATTCTACCGTAAAAGGGACTATCTTGTGTTTGAGTATTTAATGTTCTCATGGTTTGTAAATCTCCTAAATTGATTAGAAATTGTATTTTTATAAAACCTCGTATTCTTGTGTATTTATTATAGTGTACAAATAATGGCTAGCCTATTTGTTTCAAATTTTGTCATGCACATAGTGTTTAGAACTCAGAAAATAAGTATTACACTGATACTCATATATCCTGAGCTAAAGATATATGATAGTGTTTGCTGATAGCAAATTCAGTAGGTAACTTTGAGAGGAGCATTTCATTATAAAACATAATGAAAGTAAAAGTTAGGATTTTTAAACTTAGCCTAGAAATTGGTCTTCAAATAAATATGACCACTTTTGCTAAGTAATTTTTAAAATTACATCCTAATTGTTTCTGTGGGAACCTGTCACCTTTGTACCTAGATACTCAGATAATAGCATAAGACTTAATATTACTATTAATGCATGTACACTCCTTACTTTTTATTCATTATTTGTTATTATTTGACCTATTACATTTATACTGAAACTGAGTTTCAGTTAGAATAGCAAATGTATGTCTATTTCATGATAAGAATTTTTTTTAATGGGAAGAGAGGTACTATACTAAGATGTAAATGTGATTGCCTACTGATTCTCTTTTAATTGCTTAATAGCCATGGACAGGTCTTTTTGGTTTAAAGAAAAAGTCATAACAACAGTAGTCATCATAATATAAATTCTGCTTTCTTAACTAAGGAAACAATTGTCTAATAAAAACACTCAATAGAGGGTGCAAGATTTAAGTCAAATATATTTTAAAATATATATACATATATATATATATATACACATACACACATTTTATTTTTTGTGGTTAAAATTGAATACTAATTCACTACAAAGAGCATCAGTACATTTTTGAAACTTTTTATTTAGCTATAATAGCTGCAATTAGCTCATCCATGTATCTCAAGGCTCCTCATAATATATTTAAATACTGTACACATTTTAATAACATATGAAAAGATAATGTCTGTTCATATTTAAGATAGAATCTAAGCCAGTAGTCTTGATTCCACTCTTTTAATAATAGAGGATCTTTTTTCCACTAAAAAGTTATCAACAGTAAGGATAAACATTCATGAATGTAAATAAGGTTGCTCAAGTGATGGTTATTTAGACATGTTGCTTCGGTTAGATTTTAGTTACAATTTTAAATTAAAGAATACATTATATAAAGAATGCTTTATGTTTTAAAATATATTATTTCATATATAATTGCAGTTTTATTGAGCTGTAGCTAGCTAAGAAAGAAATTGTTTTCTTACACTGGCATGTCAAGTACACTGGCCTACATAGACAATTTTAATGTATTTTTTATATTGATATAATTGTAGTTCATTAATTGTGTTTGGGACATTTTAAACAGAATTATAAAAAATGTAAAGGGAGTCTTAATGATTGTTAAACTGATAATGTTCTAAAAGAACAGGTACTGTATTTTTTAAATTTACAATGTTGGTAAAATAGACAATAACTGAACTAATTTTATAGTAAGAATTATGGATAAAAACAGCTACCAGAAAAGAAAATTTACTAAATGTTTTCCTTTTATACTTTTTTGAGTGTTTTTCTTAATAATTAAGGTCCCTTAGGAAAGCAGAACTTAAAGGATATGATGACTATTTTAATCTTTTTTCCTCATCAAAAATTCATGGATTCTCTGATTTATAAGCCACTTTATAGGGTTGAATTAGATATTTGAACCATTAGTGTCCCATAAAGCAAATTATACTCTTTTCCCTTGGCAACTATGAAGATTCCAGAGACAACTAGGAATAGGTTGTGCCTTGAGGAAAATCTGATTTAGACCTTACTCTATCTATATTACTTTAAGGCATAATGTTCTTTTCATAGTTGCACACTTGTGTGCTTTAGTTCTTAGATGGATATGATTACTGGTTATGATCAGGAATCTGAACTGAGGTACAAGAGATCATAATTTATTTGAAGGTTGCTCTTTCTCAAATCTGATTTGGCTATTGCATATAGCCTTAGACTTCTTCTATCTTTGGAGGATTACAATTTTGAACTAGTCTCAAATATTACCCTAAGGGCATAGATCTCCCCCAAGCTGTAAGCTTGAAGCATTTCACAACCCCAGATTCACCCTTTGCATAGATTCCAGATTCCAAAGTTTTTAATATTTTATTTTAAATGTAGAATGAAACCAGATTTCTTGGATAAGAAGTAATGATGTCAAGTTTCCCCTAAAATTCCTTGCATTTGATCTGTTTTAGGATTTCTAGCTTTTATTGTCAATCCTCTTTATTTTGAGAGTAGAACGATATTTAGTTAGAAAAGAAAGGTTCATTTAAATCCACCTATATAATTTTTCTTTAAAGTGGTGTGGTAGTGTGGAACATCAAGCTGAGAATTTAAAAATTATGAATTTATGTATTGGTTCTAAATGTATTTGCCCTAAACAAATGAATTGATTTTGTGTCTATTTCCTCATTTATGAAGTGAGGAGTGCTCACAATTGTTGAAAGAAATAATAAATAATTATTGTAAAGTATTTTGTAAATAGAAAATTGCTTTATAAGTACTTCATAAAAATAATCCATCTATACCTACTGGGATGAATTAAGTTGTGCAACTTGGAAAGCAACTTGTGAAGTTTCAATGGTATATGCTGAAATTATTTTAGAGCCTTCATTATTTCTTAAAGTCACAGTTGCCTAATAATTTGCTTCAAATAATTTCAACAAGTTTCCTGAACTATAGTTTATATTATTTATAAACAGAAAAACAATCCTTGCTCCAGGGTTTTCATTTACTTTTGTGTGTGTGTCTATGTGTCTGTGTTAAAAACGGGACATTTATACAAATTTACAAAGCATGATACTGAGTGGTGGAGTTTTTAAATTGCTGTAAAAGGCTGCTTCTGTGTGGTATGCTTGGTAATACAAAGTTCTTCTGAGGTAACAAGCTCAATCATTATATTTTGCCTATGGCTCTTAGAAACCAGCTTGTCCATTCTGTGCAGTACATTACTTTCTATGTTCATGTATGAAGCTTGTGATAGTGCTAAGTATTTCAGAAAAGTAATGCCACTTATATCAGAATGACCATTTGATCAAACCAAGTGTTATTGCCTCTGTCAAATACAGTGAAAGCCATAGATTGTTTAAAAGGTGGAAGATTTCTTGGACCCATAACTTTTGAGGTCTTAGATATAATGGGAAAGAGTCTGCTATGACATAGGATTCTGTTGGTAAAGCTTGTATCTTCCTTGCGCCTGGTTGGTGAGTTTATTAGTTCTTGTTATCTGTGGAAATGCAAAGAGGCTCATTATTCAAGTGGTCTTCAAATTATCAAGTCTCTGTGCTTCCTCTAGTAGTCTGCTTTTGTGAACATTGCTGAAATGTAGGTTTTCCATGTTTTTGGCTGCTCTTTATAATCAACTTGCTGGAAATGAACTTAAAGTTTTACCTGTTGAATTTCTAGGCCACTAGTAAATTGACAGCAGTTTAGAGAAATCTTTGTTTAGTTAAACATAATCTGTGTGTAGCAAAGAAGGCCTTTAGTTGAACATTTTAAAATTACTTCTCTAATGAGAGCCAATGTCATTAGAATACCTTAATCTGTTTAAAGATTTATAATTTCAACAGTGTGGATTCTTCCTCCCCTGAAGCAGATTCAATCCCACCACATTCCATGAAATTCTGTAGCTGAAAATTTCATCACTTGGGTGGACAATTTTCTGGTGATGAGCCTCTCTGCATTTAGTTACTTAGGTGACAGAAATTCAGTCAACTGCCAAGGCCCATAATTAAAGCCTTTCTAGTTTGGTAAGACTTAACTAGATTTGTGCTTTACTGGAATAGCCTTTGAGAACTCAGGGTCAACTCCATGCCACAATGAATCATCAGGGTAGGACTTTAGTGGAGGATCCACTATACTTTGCAGAACCAGTCTGAATGGATCCTGTTGTTCACAAAACTCCAGTAATGAGCATCATACTTCTTATAGTACTTACTAGTTGCACCATAGCCTAATTTATCCCTTTGAGCACTTTGGCCTTAAAGGGGTACAAAGCTAAGAAAGGGCTTTTCATCTTTCCTCAGCTTTTAATGCATATGTGAAATAACCTATGTTTTTAAGAATAAATAAAAAGCACATTTGAAATTAGCTTGTAAATGGCTTAAGGACAGGAAATACTTCTGTTATACTTTTTATATACCCCACAGGAACAAGCTTAATACTGGCCATAATGTAGTATTTTATAAATGTTTAATTGATTGGTTTTATTAATGCATTAAACCCAAGGGTTAATGTTAAGATAACATTTTATCAGAGTAGTAGGGACAAAATTATTTTGTGGCAGCTATGTATACTCTTGATTATGTTCAAGAGCAAGCTACTTTGTGAATTCTCTTGTCCAAGAAACATAAGGTACCTTCTCCAGCCCTACTTTCCCACAATAAATAGTATGGTTGTAGAAGTAATTCAGTTTTCCCTGTATTTATGGTACCCTATACTTCAGAAAGTACTGGAAAACACTAAGATAATTTGTGGATGATTAGGCAAAACGAATAGATAAAAATGAATTTTTCTCATTGGTCTTTAAAGGATTCTTGGTATACATAAAAAGTAACCATTGTAATCATAGATCAGTATTTATTATAAAATAAATCCCTTGTCTGTCTTTGGGTAATTTCCCCAAATTGTCTCAAGGACTTAAGCCAACAAACCTTTTAAATTCCTATCATCCTTAGAGGAAAGTAAACACTATGTGTGTTAACACCTTGATAGGTAGTTTATAGGTAGAATAACAATCAGCATTCACAAGCGATAGTAGTTCTGCCTTTGAAATTTAAAAATTCAACATTGCTTTATTCTTACTCAATTTTCTAATTTTATCTTTAAAGCTTGAAACATCTACCCATCATTGCTATTTTTTGTGGAATATTTTATGTGTCAGAGAGATATATGAAGAAAGTGTTGATTTTCTTCTTGGCCTCATATTTCATTGTCATTTCTTGGCATAACATTATAGCATTGTTTGCCTTTTAGTCACTAGACATTCACTCTGTACTTTTAAGGAAAACCTAGCAAGCTTGGCATGTTAGCAGCAGATAAGTGGATTATCAGCCTCCATGTTCCCCTTCATGTTCACCATTTGGGCATTTCATTAATGGTTAACACCTCTACCCCAGTAAAATCTTGAGAAGAGATTTGCTTTTTAACTTTGCTACATTTATCAGTAGACATAAAGTTTGCTCTAATATAATTAGAAGTAAGCCAAAATTAATATTTTGCATTGTCCATGTACCTTCACTACCAGCAATGTTTGCAAGTTGGTTGTTTAGTATATTGAAGGTTGGGATTTTTTGGAGGGAGGGGTAGAGAGGAGAAAACACAGGATACACATGAAAATAAGCTATATACAGGATAAGTATTATTACCAGAGTTTTCATTCATCGTTAATCTATTAGCATTTGCACTTCAAGTGCTTAAGAGGGAAGTCATGTGACTTGAGAAATTTGTCAAGTGATGGTATTCCCTTTTAAGAGTGACAATCAAAAAAGTCATTCAGTATGCCAAATTGCCCTAGTTCTTAATATTTTTATTCTTCAAAAAATTCTAAAAAGGCTCAGATACAGAATTCCACAATAGTAGGTTGTTTTTTTCCTGTTTTGAGCTGTCAGCTTTTCCAGAATCCAAATGTATTAATGTCATTTATTGCTTGGGATATAGTGGATGTGTTTAGATTCATAAGCTATTCCTCTGCCAGTTTCATAAACTTAATTTTTTGCTATGCAAATCCAAATTCTCCAATTCAGTATTAGGACTTTCTGACATTCAACTATCATTATTTGGGTTCCCAAAACTATTAACTATCAGATGCTATACTCATGTCACCAGATACATTTCTCTTTAGGGGCTTTTATTGCATCTATGTGAACTGATAACTTGTGGGTACTCAGACACAATTATCATTTGGCTTTGACCCTTGTTGACATTGGTAACAGGCCATTCTGCTACTTCTGACCTAACTAAAGACATATTCATTTAACTAAATTAGGGAAAACTTCAGTTTTCTCCTTATTCACTGTTTCCAGATTGCATCTTGTTCTGTTCCAAGATTCTGTAATTTCTTCCTGTAACACTTTCCATTGTCTGACTTGAAATAAAGTTATTTCTAATCTCTCTCCTAGTACTCTGTTATTTGCTTGCCATCAATAAAACTATGAAGTCACCTTTCCCACTTCTTTAAGATCACAACCAGAAGCTTCTCAACAATTCAGCTTCTATTTATTGACCATATTTCTTGGAGTTTACTCAAACTTTTTTTCCTAATTGTGCTTTGCCTAATGACAGTATTTAAAGCTATTCTCTTGATTTCCTTGGATATCAATTTTCTTGCTTCTGGAGTTTCTGGTAAAATGACCATTTTTGAAGAAGGGCAAGAGATCCATACTTGGCCCAGAGTTCATACTGAATCTTAGGGAAAAACCTTAGTTTTCCTTCATTCCAGTATTCATAGCATCATCAAGAGATGGTCCCTAGTTTTTTCCTCCGATGCCATCCCCTACCCAAGTGATGAAACACCAATCTATTAATTGTTGGACAACTCCAGTTTTAGAAATGTGCCCCTTAAAATAGCATCCAGGTGGCAGAGTGGATTGAATGTGTGGAGCCAAGAAAAGAGTTCAAAGCTAGCCTCAGACTAGGTGATCCTAGACAAGTCACTTAGCCTCTGCCTTAGTTTTCTCAACTTTAAAATGGAGATAATACCTAAATAGTTAAGAAGCTCAAATGAGATATTTATGAAGTACTTAACATTCTTTCTGGCACACAGTAGATGCTTAATATTTGTTTCCTTTTTTTTGAAATAAAATGTGCTATCTAAACATTTCTACCAACCAGCTTTGCCTCCTGAAATGATACAAAACAAATCTGTTCCATTTTATACATGTTACATTAAATTGTTGAGCCATAAATACAATATGAACAATGGCATGACTTCTTTCACATTAATGATTATCAGCCCTTAAGAGGTTATAAGACAGATTGTTTTTGGATTTTGAACAATTAAAGTACCATGCTTTTAGGTTTGCAAAAATGTTTTCTTCACATTCCTGTAAAGTCATCAGTGCAAAGATTTATCTCCATTTTACTATTAAGGAAATTGTACTGCATAAAGGTTATGATTTGTTCATAATCACAAAGATAAAATATCTGAAGCAAGATTTTAGCTCAGCTCTCTCGAGTCCGAGCGTAGAACTCTCTTATGTTCTACCATTTCATGGCATATGTTTAATAGTATTAAAAGGAATTAATGTTTTCAATATTTTGAGAATGTTGTAATGTTCTCTGAGGTAATAAGAGACATGGAGATTAAAAAAAAAAAAGCCCACGGGGGAGGGGGGGGGCAGGTGGGTGGTGCAGTGGAGAGAGCATCAGCTTTTAAGTCAGAAGGACCTGAATTCAAATCTGATCTCAGACACTTGATAGTTCCTGGCTGTGTAACCCTGGACAAGTCACTTAACCCCAATTGCCAAAAAAAAGTTGAAAATCAATGTTTTAGAAATAATATTTCTAGACAGGGTTTGGTTTGTTTTGTTTTTTTCTGAATGTAATAAATTCTCTAAGTGGTTGCTGTCAATGGGTAATAAGCAGACAAGGATCTGGTTTCACTGCTAGAGAATAAATGTACCTTAGCTCAGTTCTCCTGTAAATGGAGCTAGGATCCTTCACAGTGTGATTTCACAGTACCACATTGATTTTTCCAAAGGTAAGTACAGTGGTTGAGTGAAAAGAACCTCAGAATTGAACTATGTAAACTTAGTGTTCTATTTACTATATCCTATTTCCTGTATCAAGACCATAAATGAATTAAAGATTAGTATTCAGGCCAAATTGTATAAGTATATGCACAAAAATGGAGACTTGAAAAACACCTATATTTTGAATTGACAATAGTAATATATATTTAAATTCAGCATTTATTAGGATAAATAAAGACAAAAACATGTTTCAGTAGCTTTGAATATAAGTAATGCCATAGATCTGCTGAAAATCACCACAGTTTCTAATCTATCCTAACTATTCTCATGCCCATTCTCCAGATTGATCCATTGGTACATAAAAAAGCTTTTCCTAAAAGATCATTCTGCTGAGAATTGTGGGAAGTTGGCAGCATAATGGAAACCAGAAAGTCCATATCTTCCACATATACCCCAATAATGTTTTCAAACTTCACCAGGTGGAAAAATGATAAAACCAAAGAAAGTTGGCTGTAAATGCTTCTATCCAAAGCAGAACAACACAAAAAGATCTGTTGTAATTCTGTAGTTCAAAGAAGAGAGAAGAGGTAAATAGAAGACAAAGTGCAAAACAATCCAATTCTATAGCAGTAGTTAGGGAAAGAGCAGCACCTGGCCCATGGTAACTTGTGCCCAGCAATGGCAAGAAATAGGGCTAGACCAATATCCAAGAAACCTGTGCCCACCCCAAAACCCAAAAAAAGAATAACTCCGAATCCAAATAAAGCCTCAGAGAAAATAATGTCCTGGCCATAAGGACTACAATACAAAAGTTACAAAATGGAAGAGCTAAGAAGGATAGAATGGCAAAAAAAAAAAAAAAAAAAAAAAAATTAATGTTCACAGATAGTATTAAACCTTGCCCAAGAATTGAGTCCCTGCAAATTGAGCCAAACAAAAAACAGGTCCATAGCCCACAAAGAATATTACAATTAAAATGTTAACATGTAAAAAAAGGGAAAATACCACAAAATCCAAGAATCTTCAGACTACATGAAAATGACAACCTTCTCTCTACCCCACCCCATCCCCAGATTATATTTTTAGATATAACTGAAAATTCCCTGGATCTCTTAGAACTAGAAGAGAAAGTGAACATAGAAAGAATACAGAGGTTACTCTCTGCAAGAAACCCCAAAATGAAAACTCCAGGAACATGATACCAAAATTCAGAGCTTCCAAGTTAAAAAAAATAATACAGCAAAGTTAGTTTAAGTGCTAAGGAGTCACAATAAGGATCACACAAGATCTGACAGTAACCAATATGAAGGTCAGGACAGCTTGGAATATATTATAAAAAGCACATGATAAAGGCTTGCTTATAAACAAGAATAATTTATCCAGAAAAAATTGAGTAGAATAGGGTAAATAGGGTGGTTAATGAAAATAAGAATATTTTCAAGCATTCCTGATATAAAGAAAAAAATCTGAGTAAATTCTTTGAGATGGAAACACAAGAAGGAATAAACATTTATGTATCACCTATTACATTCCAAGTACCATGAGACAAGAGCAACATAAAAATACCAACATCAGATATGGAAAGGAACTATATGATAGTGGAAAAAGACACAAGTATCTTTTCAGAATCATAATGTCATAGAGAAGGTGAAATATAATAGATGGCATTGAGGTGGGTTTTTTATTTCTTTAGGCAAAGAGGGAAATAGGAGGAAGAGGGAAAGTAAAGGAGAATAAAGGAAACAACTATCTCACATAAATGGGGTTGCATAAAGTGAAGAGTATAATTGGCACAGAGGGCCAGGCATTAATGATGCCTTTACCTAAATTATACAAAGGAAAATTAAAAACACAAGCCTGCACACACACACACACACACACACACACACACACAAACATACACTAATTGTGTTGTGGAAATTAGTAGAAGGAGAAATTGTGAGTATGTGTGTTTGTGTGTGTGTGTGAAGGGTTGGAGCAGATGAGAAGACAGAACAGCATCAGGGAAGGTTTAATCACAAAACAATAGGAAGGGTGTGAAAAGAGAATTAAAAGAAAAAAAGAAAAAACCTTCAAAGTGGAAAGGGAAAATATATCATATCCTAGAAAAGGGAAAAATAGCAAAGGGAGCAACTCAGATTCCCATTTCTTAGACTAAGAACAGGGGTAACTTGAAATAATTCTGGAAAATTGGTTGGTTTAGTTCTTGTTTTTTGTTCTCAAAGACGACATCACTATGTTAGAGTCAAGTTACAGTGTGTCCAATATGGCTGACCAATACAAGCCCGGAATGTTCTGCCACAGGTTGGACACAAATAGTCCCTATGAACATTCAGAATTGGCTTCTCCAACTCTGAACATCTCACACGTCTGAGCCAATTCAACTGTCTTGTTCATAGAGCACAAAACTTTCTCTGATGAGGGGGTGCCATGCCGGATGGTCCTGAGTCAGTGTCCCCCATGTCATACAATCAATTCTAAAATTCTTAAGTGAGACCTTGGGATCTCAGATTCAGACCCCTGAGGGCTCTTTCACTCTGAACCTTCAAAGTTTTCTTGTTAGCTTACATTAGCCAAAGGCACAGATTAGTCACACTGGAGCACCAACCAGGGACAAATCTGGAGCTGTGTTGCCCACACCCAAAAATAGGTCTTGAGCCTAGAAGGTCTGGAGTTAAATATCTTCATCTCTAAAATGAGAAGATTGGACTAGCTGACCTTAAGTTCTCTTCCAGCTTTGATCAATAATCCCTTGGGCCAACAATTTTTTAAAATGTATTTTTCAGGGATAGTGAGGTTGTATAGTGGTTAGAGTACCAGCCCTGAAGTCAGGAGAACCTGAGTTCAAATTTGACCTCAGCCACTTAACACCTCCCAGATGTGACCCTGGGCTAATCATTTAACCCCAATTGCCTCTTTAAAAAATGTGTTTGCCTGGATATTGATAGAATTTTTTAAAAAATCAGTTTTAGACAGTGAAATGTGAATATTTTGCTTTTTTTTTTTTTCCTTTGTCATGATTTCAAGGAATGGGTCTGTCAGATGACTATGATAAAGATTTATTAAAAATCTATTTTAAACTTTAAAATATTTTTAACTTTACTTTAACTTTAAACTTAACAAGAGATCATGGGATGGAAAAGGAGAAGTGTTATTTGGTGTCTTATAATGATTAACTGAAGAGGCAATATTTAGCAGTGAATAGAGTCTAGTCTTAGAGCCAAGAAGAACTGAATTCATATCCTGACTGGCTTCTTAACATTCAATTCACTTACCTTCTCAGTGTTCTGGACAATTCTTTTAAGAGACAATCAAAAAGAAGTACATACTTGCTTGGACAGAGGGAATTTCCTCCTTTGAAAGTCTTCTATGAGACAATGAAACCACAGGTTGAATTCCTATCCCTAATGGTTAGTTATATAGTATTAGCATAGCACAATACCTTATCATTGATCTAACCTCTGAAATTGGCCTCTGCTGAACAAAAGGGGGGCTAATTTGAGACTTTTCACTAAAAAATCAAACAAATATTACCTCTCTGAACTTGTAGAAGTATATATTCTTTTTTCACATCAAGTTAAAGGTTTTCACATTAGCCTCAAAGTTAAAACATACAATTCTGATAAACTAGGGAGGGAAGAGAGTGACTAGTGGCAATTATTTGCTAATTAGCCCAACTTTTTGGGCTGGACACTGGGGAGGAAGAAGGAGGAAGAGGGCAGGGAGGGAAAGTCCAGTCTCACATTTATACAGGATCTTACAAAATCTTCCCTCACACAGGGTGGTATCCTATATATCCCCATTTTATAGATAGCAAATTGAGGGTCAGGGACTTGTATGTAGTCTCCTTTGTGGGATTATTCTAATCTTTTTATAGAGGGCAGCTCATTACTATTTTTAAAGTTCTAGGTTGTACCCTGAGGAACTGAGTTTCTAGTATTGTAGATCACAAGCCCCTTCAGCATGTTCACTAACAATTACCCCTCAGCTACAAGAAGAAAACTTCCAAATATAGTCTCCCCAAAATACAGGTTCTGCAAGGAAAACACAAAGGCAGTGAGGTAATTCACAACCTCTAGTTATTGGAAGTTCTCCTGTCAGCCTTTCCAGAATCCCCCTTAGGTATAATTCCATGCTTGAGCTTCTATAGAAGCTTCCTATGACAGGTTGCATTTCCTAAAGCTACCTCTTCTCAGGATGTGTCCATCTCCTACTGATCTATTCTTTCCAATAACATGGTCAGTTGGTGTCAGGGAGGAAGGGAAGGAGGAAGGAGAAGGAGAAAATAATTCTCCCTTCCTCCTCCCTACAAGGAATAATTTCTTTGGCTTTGAACTGCAACCTGGAGTTCTATTACCACTAAGTCAACTCAGCCTACTGCATAGTCATCTTTTTACTTATAGTACCAGAGGATTATTTCATTTTTTATTATTTTTATGTTTTCTCATTTAGAATTGATATGGTATAGCTTTTAGGGAAATATAGCCTTGGTCTTCTGAGCTTGGGCTTCTACTCTGTCAATCTATCTGATTCCAAAGTCCTCTGGCTTTGCCCCCCCCCCCCCCCACACACACACCTATTGTTCTGACAATCTGCCTGATTCTGGAGACCACTCCTTAATTCATTGCTGACTGGCAATCTTGTCAATAATAATCTGGTCAACCTGAGAGCATTCCTTCCTACCTATGAGCTATAGAATTAGCATATGTATGATTGAAAGCTGGATAAATGCATATCTTTGCTTGTCTCACTCCTGAATTCCCTTACAATTCAGCCTGCTTTGTAATGGCGTTGCAATTACTTACAACAAACTTTGCCCCTCGACTAGGAGATGGCTTTAAACCTGCAAATTCTTTTGAGACATCTTATGACACTGGTCTGGGACCCCAAATTTTTGGAATCCCCCTTTCCCAACATTAATAGTATCAACTGCTTTTCATCCAATGATCAAAATCTTCTCAAATTGATTAAAGTTTTATTCACATCAAATTTATACTAGAATCAGCTAATTTAGTTAGGGGTCCTGGGCTTTTTCTGACTATATCAGTGAAGATGAAGGACAGAGTTGTTATAAGAAAATTACAAACCTTAATATTTAAAAACAAAGCATAATATTTTATTATTGTTGTTCAGTCACATTATACTCTTTATTAACCCATGCACCAACTGTCCATGGAGTTTTCTTGACAAATATAATGAAGTGATTTTCCTTTTTTTTTCTCCAGTAGATCCTTTTGTCAAGCACTCAAGGAACTCAGGTCTTTCTGACTCCAATTGGAGAGTTTGCTCATTGAACTGAGCTACACAGAATACTCTATCCACTAAATAATCAATTACCTCATTACAATTTTTATACAGCAACTTAACACAGCCCTGCTTCTACTAGGGAAGATGACCAATCATTTAGTGAATTAAAAACTAAATTTGAACAATTTTTCCTTAGATAAGCAGATGTATTCTTATTTACAATTTTCACTTTCTATTCTGGTAGGGCAGCTAAGTGGCTCACTTGATGGAGTTCTGGGCCTGGAGTCAGGAATACTTCTCTTCTTGAATCCAACGGGCCTCAGATACTTCCTAGCTATGTGATTCTGGGTATGTCACTTAATCCTGTTTGCCTCAGTTTTCCCATCTGTAAAATGATCTGGAGAAGGAAATGGCAAACCACTTCAGTATCTTTGCCAAGAAAACCCAAAGGAAGTCATTTTATTACACAAAATTTATTTATTACACAGTCACAAAAAGTTTGACTGAAAAGTGATTAATAAAATTCTGGTACATTAAGCAGCATCCTGGATAAGATATTGCTGCCCTTGAAGAAGGGGCATTTTCTTTGGGGGTGCTTTCACCCTCCCTTCTTATTTCTTTTTAGATTTTGGAGGGTGCTATGCCCTTCATGGTATATATGGAGTGATGTTTATTTAACCCATTTCCAATGTGAGTAGGTTTTCAAAACTATGAGCCCTCCTCTCTCCTCTAATGCCTCTGTGTCTTTTCTTTCTCTGAACCTCATTTGTATAGCATGAATACTATTTTTACTTTTCCTAGACAGTTTTACCTTTTAGAGTCAGATTATACTGAAATCTGTCCCAATATTTCTTTTGAGCTATCCTGTTACTGATTTAGAATTTAAACTTATGATATACATTTCCATGTAAAAAAACCATAAACAATTGATCCTTGAAATAAATCTGTGGTGCTATCTCTTATATGTTAAATTTTCTATTAATTTCAAGTTTGGTTGAAAGTCCTGAAAATCTGTAAGTTCTTTGAATATACATTTTTCTTCAATATTATGGATAATTTTGCTGGATATGATATTTTTGGCTGCTGACCTACTTCTTTTGACTGCCAGTATATCTAGGATTCCAGAACTTGTGGTCTTTTATTGTGGCTGCTGATTAGTCCTGTATAAGACTAATTGTAGCTCCAGTGCATTAGAGGTTTGTTTATTTGTTTGTTTGTTTGTTTTCTTATTTCTTGCAAAAATTTCTCTTTGATCTGGGGAGTTTCAAAATTTGACAATAATTATCCTACGTGTTTTCCACAAAGGATATCTTTTGCTGTGGCAATTAGTAGGGTTTTTTCCATTTCTAACTTTTTCTTCATGTTCTATCTCTTCAGGACAATGTTCTTGGATTATTTCTTTCATTACTGTGTTAAGGTTCTTTTTTTGATCACAAATTTCAGGTAATCCAATTTTTTTTTTCTTCTTGATTTCCTGTCCAGAGCTGTTGTTTTTCTTCTAAGATGTTTCACATTCTGTTCTATTTTTTCATTCTTCACATTTTGTTTTGTTATTTCTTGGTCTCTTGTAGCTTCACTGGCTTCCTCTTGCACAGTTCTAATTTTCAGAGAATTATTTTGTTCTGTAAGACTCTCCTTTTCTAGTTGGTTAGCTTTTTTTCATAATTTGTTTTTCTTGGATGGTTTTTATTTTATTTTTAAAAAATTTTCCTCAATGTTTCCCATTTTACTTTTAAATTCTTTTTTGAGTTCTATAAATTCTTTCTGGGCAGGGAGCTACTTATTTATTGTTACTCTTTGGAGTAAAAGAAGCTTTAAAATTTTTTTTTTTTACTTTTATCCTTTTCTGAAAATGAACTATGGTCTTCCCTGTTCCCATAGTAAAATTTTATAACTGGGCACTTTCTTCTTTGTTGGTTAATTTTTTTTTTTTTTTTAAATGAGAGGTATTAATGTGAGTACCTCTAATCTGTGGCGGAAAAGTGGTACTTCTAGATTCACTTAAACTCTCCTCTCTGACCTGGAACCCAAACCAAAAGCTACGCCCTTCTGCAAATGCCTGCAGCCAGCAGAATCCCTGCACCTCTTCCTTTGCATTCACCAGTTGTGCTAGTTCCTGCTCACCCACAGCCACCTCTCTGTATCATAGCTGGGCCTGGTGTCCCCAATTCAGGGTCCTTCTGTCTTCCCAGAAAGACTCATGCCACAAATAGTCCGGGAAGTGAAAGTTTCTGTGGTTCCTTCAGGGGCTAGGGCTAAACCCAGCTCACCCCAGGGCTCCCCACTTGGCATTTTTAAGGAGCAAGCCTGGAGGTAATTGCACTTCATTCAGGTTAATCCACAGCCTGGGGGCTTTCTGAGTTGTACCAGTAGCACTGTGTTCTGCCTCCACTACTCTACTTTTCTTTACTCTGTGTTCACCCTGAGGCACATGCTTGTGGGAAAATCTGGAGAGTTTAGAATTTACTGATCTAATCCACCATCTTCTCAGAATCCTCCCCCTGTTGCTGTCATTAGAGGCAACTTGGTGATACAGTGGACAGAATGTTGTGTTACTTATTGGATGCAGCCCTGAATCTAGATTTAGGAAAACCCGAGTTCAAATCTAACCTCATATACTTAGTAACTGTGTGACCATGGGCAAGTCATTTAACTTTTGTCTACCTCAATTTCTTTAACTATACAATGGAACAAAAATTGCACTTAGCTCAAAGCAGTGTAGTGAGGATAAAGTAAGATGATATTTGTTGAGGGCTTAGCATATAGTAGGCACTTAACAAATACTTTTTGTTATATTGAGCAGTCATGATTCAGTGGTAAAGATGGAAAGACTTGAAATCAAAAGACCTAGAGTTCAAATCTGGGTTCTGCATTTTACTGTCAGTGTAAACTTGGGAAACTAATTGACTAGTTAATGTGTAGGGCCTTCTAGCTCAAATTCTACAATAAAATTCCAAAAATTTTAGCAGCCTTAGGCTATTTAAATAATAAAACTTAAAATTATTTGAAGATTTTTAGGAAATTGTATATAGATGACAGATATAAAAAAAGAAAGAAAGAAAAACAAAAAAGAAAGAAAAAGAAAGAAAGAAAAAAGAAAGAATTTGATATAATATATACTTCTCTATATATAGTTATATACATCTTATTGTTTAGTTCTTTGTCAGTTGTATCTAACTCTTCAAAATCCTTTTGAGAATTTTCTTGGGGAAAGTATTAGAGTGGTTTGCCATTTCCTTCTCCAACTTATTTTATACAGGAGAAAACTGAGGCAAACAGTTAAATAATTTGGCTAGGATTACACAGCTAGTAAGTATCTAAGGCCAAATTTGAACTCAGTCTCCAGGATCAGCCTTGTATCCACTGTGTCACCTAACTGCCCCTAACTACGTATATTTAATGCCTTAAAAAAAACTTTGCCAATCTTTATCACCTAACCTAAAAAGGATTACTGAATCACAAGTTACAATATTAATAATATTATAATAACTAAGTCACCTCATCCTTTTGAACCTCATTGGCGGGGGCTCAAATTAGATGATGAATATAACTTGTTTTACAATGTGGTATAGTGCGTTATAATGGAAAGAGGTATTTTTCTACATCTCATCTTATATAGAGTCCCATATCTTGGCCTAATACAAGTTTGGCAGCCATAGCACTTGAATGGACATTTCTTATAATTGCTTAATTGGTTTCCTCCTGCTTGTTTTTTGGCAGTAACAAGTTCCTCCTGGCTTTTATCAAAACTTAGCCATGTTTTCATACCTGTTGTTCCTTTTGACAAAATGCAACCATGGGAAACATTACTTTGCCCTGGAAGATAGCACAAAGTGAATTTTTAAATAGAGGATTAGGGGAACTTGACAGGTTAGGTCCAATTGAGTTGAAATAGGATCACGATAGGGGATTCATATTAGTAAATAATTAGTAAATAAAAGTGTGACATGAGACATCCCTAGGATTCTACATTTTCTTTTTATTTCTTTTCTACCTTGTACATTTACGTAGTCGAAGAATGCTAAAACTTAGAGTTCATTTGGCTTTATCTTATAGAGAAAGTAACTGCAGCCCTGAGAAGTATCATTATTTACCCAAGGTCATAGAGCAACAATAGTGAATGTTTTAAACTGGATCTCCTGCCCCTAAATCCAGTGCTCTTTAACACTATATGCCTACAAGTTCCAGAGGCAGAATTCCCAAACATCAGGATTCATTGAGGCAAATAGGTTGCACTGTCAGAATTGAGATGAAGATAGAGTGAGGCAGCAAAATTCTAAGCACAAGCAATTTATTAGCAAACTTTCCAATAAATGGGGTCAAAAGCTCCTTAGGTAACAAAGATTCATCTGACCGTCTAAGCAGATCTCTTATAGGCACACAAAGGAACCTAAAAGAAGACAGTAACATCAAATAGATAGTAACAAAGGTATATCTTACTTCTGATTTGTCAGTACCATGGCTATAAACCACAAATTATGCTAGTTTATCATAAGATGGACTAACATTCTCTGGAAGGTCCAGTGCTTGGCAATTTTTTAATAGTATTTTATTTTCTCCCAATTTCCTACAAAAACAATTTTTAGCATTCATTATTTAAAATTTTGAGTTCCAAATTTTCTTCCTCCTTCATCTCTTACCTCCCTAAAATATTAAACAAATTGAAAAAAGTTAATTATGTCCAATCATGAAGAACACTTTTATATGACTATTCATAGTTTTGATTTCACCCTCTATAAACTGCCTGTTCATATCTCCTGACCATTCATCAATTTCTTATGACCTGTTTCTTCTTTTACAATATGACTAATATGGAAATATGTTCTTCATGATTGGACATATAACTAATATAGAAATGTGTTTTGCATGACTTCATATTTATGGTGGGTTTTATATTTCTTGCTTTTCCAATGAGTGGAGGTAGAGTTTGAGTTAAGGAAAAAAATCTGAAATGGATAATAAAATGAAACTTAATTTTAAATGATAAAAATAGTACCTACCTTCTAGGATTATTGTGAGGATTAAATGAAATATTTACTAAGTGCTTTATAAACTTTTTAATAATTAGCATAATTATCATTTGCTTTTATTTCCCTCTTCCATGCCTTGTAAGTGAATGTTTACCCTTTAACTAGAATTGCAGCCAACTTTACAAAGATGGTAGAATCAATTCCCATTCATATAAAGTCTTCACAAATTCAATTCAGCAATTTAACAAAGTACCTACTATATGCTAGTGCTAAGTGCTAAGGAGACAAACAAAAATGGGACAATCTTTACTTTCAGAAGAAGGGGAAGTTTTCCTCCATTCTATTGAGTGGAGTAAAATAATATATGGACAACTGTAGTCCATGGAAAACTGAGAAGAGGAAGAATACTAACAGGTTGGAAAAGGAATAAGGAAAGACATCAATCAAAGCGTTTATCAAGTGTTTACTATGTACCAAGCATTGTGCTAAGGAGTAGATATGTAAAGACAAAAAAAGACAGCCCCTGCTTTTAACTGGTTCACAGCCTAATGGGGAAATAATATGCAAATTATACATATAGCATAAATTGGAGATAATTACCAGAAGACACCGGTATTAAGAGGGGAGAATATGTGACTAGGAAAGGCTTCATGGAGAAGACAACCGCAGATGGGACCTGAAGGAAGCCAAGAAAATCAGGCAGTAGAAATGAGAAGAGAGAGGAATATAGACTTGGGGAATTGAAAATGAAAATACCTGGAGTCAGGTGACCTAGGAACGGAAAGTAAGTAGGAAGGGGCCATGTTATGAAGGTCTTTCTTTTTTAAAAGCTTTTCATTTTCAAAACACATACATAGTTTTCAACATTTACCCTTGCAAAACCTTGTGTTCCAAATTTTTTTCTCACATCCTTCTCTCCATCTACTCCCCTAGATGGCAAGTATTCCAATATATGTTAAACATGTGTAATTCTTCTGTACAAATTTCCACAATTAGCTTGCTTCATAAGAAAAATCAGATCAAAAAGGAAAAAATGAGAAAGAAAACAAAATGTAAGCAAACAACAACAATAAAAGTGAAAATACTATATTGTGATCCACACTTGGTCCCTACTGTCTCTCCGTCTCTGACAGTGCAGATGGGTACAGTTGGCGCTCTCCATCACAAGACCATTGGAACTCCCTGAATCACCTTGCTGTTGAAAAGAGCATTATACATTATACATTATAGTACATTAAGTACATTATAGTCTAACAAGTCCATCAGAATTGATCATCATATAATCTTGTTGCTGTGTGCAATGTTCTTTTGGTTCTTTATACTTTAAAAGTTGAACAGGGGATCTTTAATTGAAGCTAGAGGTAATAGAGATCCGCTGGAGTTGATTGACTGGGAATAAAAGGATGAGGAAGGGGAGGGACGACATGGTCATATTTGTACTTTAGAAAGCTCAATTTAACAGCTGAATGGAGAATGGAGTAGATTGGGGAGAGACTTGAGGAAGGGAGATCAACTGTCAGGTATGAATTGATGAGGGCCTGAACTAGGATTGGTAGGAAGGGGACTCTATAGAAGTATTTTGAAGGTTTTTGAAGGAGAACTGCTTAGATATAAAGGGCATCATGGAAGAAGGTACACTGGAGTCAAGTATTAACATAAAATGATGATAATGAAAGACAGAGATGAGGAGGAGGTGAATTTTCAACATGGGAAATAGTCTGTGGGACTTCAAGGATCATAATCAGAATCCTTGATCATGATGCTGTCCTTGGAGTCTGCTCAAGTAGATTCAATGGCGCCTTCTAGTTTCTTGGCATTTCTTATTATATGCATTTTTCTTAAACCTCTCTCCCTTCACAACACTGTCTTATGCCTTCCTCCCCTCCACCTCTTTAAATCCAGTATTCAATTCATACCTCAGTTCAGGTTCCAAAAGTGTGATTACACACACACACACACACACACACACACACACACACACAGAGAGAGAGAGAGAGAGACAGAGACAGAGAGAGAGAGAGAGAGAGAGAGAGAGAGAGAGAGAGAGAGAGAGAGAGAGGATTTCCATTTTAGTTAATTTGCACATATTATATATCTATTTATCTATGTGTATTGTGTCCTCCCAGCAAGCTACTTGAGGACAGATCCTACTTTTATGTTAATCTTTGAGTCCCTAGTACCATGCAAAGTATCTGATATATAGCAAGCATTTAACAAATGTGGATATGAGAGGTGAATTGTCATTTTGGGACAATTACTAGGAGTCCAGTTTAGGACAAATTCTTCAAGAGAATTCATTGAAATAAGCTTGGAAATACAGTGAAGAGTCAAATTGTACATGTTCTTACATGCCAGGCAAAGGAGTTTGCATTTTTTTTTCTACAGGGAACCTATTCTATAGGAAGTCATTTGGGGTTTTTGATCAGAAATGTGACAGTAAACTTTGTGTCTTGCATTGGGTAGTGGTTCTCTATAAGGTTTAAGTGGTCCATGGTTCTTGAACCATGGACACAAGTGTGGGAGTTTTGTTTGCTGCTGTCTTGCGTAGTCCAGACTCATCTCGGTCTGCATTTGATGCTTCTTCAGATCTGTGCTTTAGCAACTCTCTTTTCCATTGCATACAGAAGGCTGCTGCCTCCATTTCATCTGCATCAAGAAGAGGCTCTCTTAAGCCCTGGAAGTAAGAGATACACATAATTAGATTCTGCTTTTATAAGAAGTTGTATTCCAAGTTGATGAAAGCTTGGACCTACCAGATTATTTGGCACATCAATCCATGTTGATGACTCAGTCATACTCTTTTGGTTTCTTTATTGTGGCAATTGGTATACATTAATAAGAAATTTGTGAAAATGTAATTGATGTTAATGTCCTTTTTTATTCCCCATTTTTCAGAATCAATCATTTTTAACAGGTCAGGTTTAACTTGTTTTAATGCAAGTCATAACTTTTTCTACTTTTTATTTTTTTCTTTTAATTTAGAAATAAAGATTATTTGATTCTTAAATAAATTCAAAGTACATTATAGTCTAACAAGTAAATAGCAATTATTAGCAAAAAATAATTTATTGCAATAGGAAGTTACCACCAGATAAACTTTATCTTCTTCCCAGCTACTGTACAAGTGAAATCCAATTCCCACATTAGGCAACCAACTCCCCATCACTCATGTTCTAGGATCTCCCTTCCTGCTCAACGGAATTTGTACTAATTACTTCTATTTCACATCACAAATTACAAAGTTTATTTGAGGGGATAGTTCATCCTGCTTCTCAGAATACCAAAATTGTTATTTACAGTTGTAAGTAGCAAAGCCAGAATTCAGATCTTCCTCCCACTCTATTCCTAAGCAACACATTGCTTATTTTTGTTTTTTAAATAAATAGTAGGAATAATTATTCAGGTAAAAAAGCATTTATTAAGTGTCTAATCATGTGCAACAAGATACTATGCAAGGCAAAAAAAATGCCTTATCTTCATTTTAAGAGACTTAAACTCTACTAGTGAATAGTAATTTCTTGTGTAATTTCAACGCTTCTTGAAAAGGAAGGCAACCTAGCTATCATAGTTCAAATCCTTCCATCAGTGGGTAATAAAGAAAACTCAAAGTGATGTGGTTTGAATGCTCTCAATTCCTGGTGGTCAAGAGGTTAGTGGCAATAAGAGAGTTGTAAAATAACTCTTTAAATCAGCCACAGGTTTAGAGTGAAAGATTTCACTCATTCCCGAATTATTAGTTGCAAAATGAAAGTTTATTGTTGGTTAGAAATCAGTTTGCCAAGGGACTGATTTCTATAGTGGCAAAGACCTATTAAAGAAATGGAGTTTTGGCACTGAGAATGTTTTCTCAGTGGACAGAAGGGTCCTGGCAGCTGAGCAAGCTACCTAGGGCCATATGAAAGAGCTTAGTTGAGGGAAGCTGTTATATTGGGTATCATGGTGGGGGCTGGGACAGCACGAGCTGATCAGACCAAAATTCCTCAATTGAATGAGAATTTGGAATTTCTATGGGAGTTGATTTGCTCCTGAATAGTATTGCTTCTCTTATCCTGGGAGGATGGGGCTCTATCTTGACTCCCTGTAACCTGGGAGATCTCTGAGATCAGAAAAGGGGACACAGTCTCTAAGAGTGATAATCTTAAAGGGAGCACAACAGTTTCCCTCTCTTTTCAAAAGGATCTGAAATTCAACTTTATCAATCATATTCCACGTTGATAGCTCCATTGAAAGGTTCAATTAGGAGACAGAATCAGCATAATTGTCAACACTGAAGTCTGTGAATTTTCAGTAGGTTTTAGTCATCCAGATCACCCACAAGCCATTCTCCCTTGACCTCTTGTCAAAGAGCTGGCTGTATTTCACTGGCAGGAACCAGTTACAAGACTAGCATCAAAAAAAGTCCTTCATACTTACTCGGAGACATGCTGCTTCTGCTGCCTTTAAAGTGTGCAAAACACCCTGGAGGAGGTTCTGGGCGTTGTTCACAAGGAGCTCTTCAGAGGACTTGCTGCTAGCTAGAGCTGCTTTGACACTTGAAAAAAGACAAAAATGCTGTGGTATATTTAAATGATGAAATTTAGTTCAAACCAAATAAAAAGAAGACAAGCTATAATAAAAAAAAAATTTACCAATTTGTTTCCTGGATTTTGAGAAGATGTTACAAAAACAGGCAGGAAAAGAATATTCCTGATTTATTTTTCATGAGTTGTGAGATTTATAGCTGCTTTTTTGGTGAGTTATAGTAGAAATTAGGTGAGTTATAGTAGAAAAGAGATTGGAGGTGGAAGACCCGAGTTCAATTCTAGCTCTGTTATGTGTGATTTGGGGTCTTTAAAGGTTCTTTTAAAGGCTCAGATACTTCATGGTTGTGTGACCTTGACTAAGTTTTTTAAATGTCAGAATGTATTGAACTTTCCAAACAATGTTAAGGATGAGAAAAATTTTCTGAGCTATTTTCCAATAAATAAATTGTTAAATAATAGTTTCAAGAGAAGAGATGCATTCCTAAGTAATCATGGGATAAAATGTTCCAAATTACTCATAAAAGAGAAATATATGTGTGTTTGTATGTATCTATCTATCTATCTGTGTGTGTGTGTGTGTGTGTGTGTGTGTGTGTGTGTGTATATATATATATATATATCTGAGGTTTTACCTTATAATATTAATGGAACTGTGGATTAATCCAATCTATTTGGAATTATTTGAAAAAAGTTGCCAAGCTGTTCATACTCTTTAATCAAATGATCCTTCTACTCAGTGTATACTTACCCCAAGGAAGCATCCTATAGCAAAGTCCAATATATTCAAAAATATGTGTAGCAATCTTTTCTTTTTGAAAAGTAAAATGAGGGGGCAGCTAGATGGTACAATGGATAAAATACCAGCCTTAAAGTCAGGAAAACCTGAGTTCAAATCGACCCTGGGCAAGTCATTTAACCCCTATTGCCTCAGGAAAAAAAAGTGAGTAAAAAAATGAGTCCCTATGATGCTGTTTGAGTGGTCTAGATTCCTAGTGGTCTAGAGGTTAGTGGCTATAAGAAAGTTATTAAGAATTCTCTTTAAATTGGCCACAGGTTTTAGGAGTGAAAGAATTCACTCATTGCAAAATGAAAGTTTATTGTTAGGTAGAAATCAGTTTACCAACAGACTGACCTCTATAGTGGCAGATCTATGGAAAATGGAGTTTTGCACTGAGAATACAGTTCTCAGTGGACAGAAAGTCCTGGCAGCAAAGGGAGCTGTCAAGGTTGATCTGCAAAGAGTTTAGGTTGATGGAAGCTCATTATATTGAGTGTCTTGATGGGGATTGGGACAGCCCAGATCTCCTATTGGAATTCAAAGGGATGCTTTTTTTAAATCAAAGGCCCTGGCATCCTGGAAAGATCTTATCTAGGGAGGATGCGCCTTCCCCAGGAATGGGCTGAGAATCTGAAAGGGATCACAGATCAATAGGAAACACCTAACTGCCCAACCCACTTAATAGTAGCTAAACTTGGATGGGTGTATTAATCAGCCTTGGTCTCAAAAAACAATACCTACCAGATGCTTATACAATCAATAAGTACTTAACAATCACCTACTATGTGCCAAACATTGATGCAGTTGTGTCTCTTTTGTTGAACAGTTCTTTAGTACAAGAGAGATCTTTCTAGAGTCATTAGTATATGTGAAAATTACCATGTAATGGTATAAAACATAAAAAGCACTAATAAAATGTTTTAAGATTGAAAAATAAATACTTCAAAAGAATGGGATCCCAATCCCTCAAGAGTTAGCTGATGATTAATAGAAATTTTTTAACTCTCTCAAAAGAATTATGTTTATTTTTTTAAGCTATATTGGCAAGAAGAAAATTATATCATCACTAAGGCCTCTTTTTGTTCTAAATCTTATAACCCTATAATTCTCAGGAAGGGACTAAAACATTGCTAAGGCAGAGACTAATGATAATGAACAACAAAAAGAAGGCAGAATTACCTAAAATCAATTTGCTTCTGTTTTCTCTATGAGGGAGAATAATCTTCATCTTGAGAAGGAAAGAACACAAGTAAACAAAGTAGAATTAAAACCTGTAAGAATGGAGATGGTATTTAAAAAACTAGATGCTCTCTAGGGGTCATACCACTTGAGCCAGACAAATTCTATCATACTTGTGAATGTGAGGGGTGAACCATATTGGTAATCTTTACAGAATCATGGAAAACAGGAGTACTTCCTTGGAACTGATGCCTGACAATCATTGTCTTGATTGGGTTCATTTAATTATATATGTCTCTATTTGATATCAAATCCTTGAAAAAAATCTACAATTGTTTATTAAAGATAAGATAGGTGAACACTTAGAACTACAAACCAGCATGAAATTATTTGAAAACATACACAGAAGATTGTAGCATTTTTTTTTGGACAGGAGAATTATAAAAAGTATTGGAATATGAAGACATGAATTAAGCACTCACTAAAAATGTATTCTTTGGCAAAGCATTTTATCTCTAAGTCTTGATGTCCTCATCTGTAAAAATGAGGATTTTAATGCTAATAGTGCTTACATCTCACAAGGTAACAATACTTATAAATCTTAAAACACTAAATACACAGGAATAGGTGATAACTAAAAAGATTCTGAAGCAAGGGTATTCAATACAATAATGAGCATTTCTTAAGTGCCTACTGGCTACACAATACTTGGCTCATAGTAGGTACTTAAGAAATCCTCATTATTGTATTGAATACCCTTGCTTCAGAATCTTTTTAGTTATCACCTATACAAATACATATCACATATACAAATACAAAATAACAGCTTCTTCTTCAAGAAGTTTACATTTTACTGAGAAGAAACAATATGAACAATATGAACACAGAAAAGTCAATACAAAATATCCACAAAATAGAAGAATGGAATGTTGACAAATTGGGGGGTTAAGGAAGGATTCGGAAAGAGTACAAAATATCATGTGCATTGGGTCTTGATGGAAATCCAAGATCCTGAGCTAAGAACAGAAGGTATTCCATGTTTGGGGTAAAGGATGAAATATTAAGTGTAAGGAATCAAAATGTCATGTATAGGACACAGTAAGTTGGGAAGTTCTCTATTTGCTATGCCATGCTATCTCTCCAAAGTGATATTTAAAGAAGATATGACTGATTAGCTATAATACGTATTTGTCATAATGTAATTAAAAGTTTCCTATACTTGGAGTCAGGTGTACTTCTTACTACCTAACTTGACTAAGAACTTTCATTTAACCTTTCTAGGTATCAGTTTCCTTATGTGTTAAAATGAGACAATTGGGTAAGAGGATTCCAAAGGTCCAGTTCATTTTTAGATCTTATGACCCTATGAACTAGAAGGACAGATCTCAATCTCAATATGTCAGCCAAAAAAAAATCTATGACCTATATTTTAATTCTCTAACACCAATGCAATCAAAGAAGGGAATACTGAGAAGCCAAAAAGAAAGAGAGACCATAAGACCATAGACTCTGCCTTTGACCAACTACATTAGGACTTTTGTATCCAGTTTTGCAACGCTCCATTTTAGAAAGGACATTGAAAACCGATGTGTGTATAAAAGAGGAAAACTAGCATGAAGTAGAGACATGCAACTATGTCAGATGGAAAGAGATTTTTCAAGTGTGTATGGGGAGAGGGGAGAAGATGGTGGAATTCATGACCTTCAAATATTCAAAAGGTTGTTTTAATATGTAAAGATGAGAAAAATTGTGCTGTGGCCTCAGAAGCATGCATAGAAATTATAAGAAGACCTACTTTGGGCTCAGCATAAGGAAAGACTTTCCAAAAATTATAGCAAAACATGAACCACCTTAGGAGATACCACCTGAGGAGATAGAGATTTCCTCGAAGTTGTTGTTATTTAGTAATTTTCAGTTCTGTCAGACTCCCATTTGATACTTTCTTGGTAGAGATACTGGAGTAGTTTGCCATTTCCTTCTCCAGCTCATTTTACAGATGAAGAAATTGAGGCAAACAGGATTGAGTGACTTACCCAGGGTCACACAATTGGTCTGAGGTCGGACTTGAACTCTGGAAAATGAATCTTCCTGACTCCAGACCCAGTGCTCTGGCTGCATCCTCATAATTGTGGAGGTCTTCAAACAAGAATTATATAATCACTTGTTGAAGATGGAGAAGTCAGGTGGAGGGGTGAAGTTTGTGTTAAATGGCCTTTCTTACAACTCTAAGGTTCCAGGATTCTATGTTAGTTTGGGCAAGTTATTTCATATGGTAACACACCAAACTAGAGCATACCTTACATACATTTACTTTAAAAAGAAACAGTGACTTGGATGAAAACCACTTCCTTTAAATCTATTTATAACACAAAGAAAAATTTCCTTTGGAATGATTTATTTGCCTGAATCTAGAAAGATTATGCTTATTTTAAGATATTTTTGAAAAATCTCATAGCATAATAATAATGAACAATAGCATTTACATAGAACCCACTGTGTGCTGGGTAGCATTCTGCTAAGATATTTACAAATATTCTCTCTCTCTTTCTCTCTCTCTCTCTCTCTCTCTCTCTCTCTCTCTCTCTCTCTCTCTCTTTCTCTCTCTCTCTCTCTCTCTCTCTCTCTCTCTTTCTCTCTCTCTCTCTCTCTCTCTCTCTCTCTCTCTCTCTCTCTCTCTCTCTCTCTCTCTCTCTCTCTCTCCCTCCCTCCCTTCTTCCCTCCCTCTCTCCCTCCCTCTCTCCCTCCCTCTCCCTCCCTCTCCCTCTCTCTCTCTCTCTCTCTCTCTCTCTCTCTCTCTCTCTCTCTCTCTCTCTCTCTCTCTCTCCCTCTCTCTCTTTTATTAATTTTATAATTATAACATTTTTGACAGTACATATGCATAGGTAATTTTTTTTTACAACATTATCCCTTGTACTCCTTCTGTTCCAAGTTTTTCCCCTCCTTTCCTCCACCCCCTCCCCTAGATGGCAGTCATTCCCATACATATTAAATATCTTATAGTATATCCTAGGTACAATATATATGTGCAGAACCGAATTTTATTGTTGTTGTTGTTGCAAAGGAAGAATTGTATTCAGAAGGTAAAAATAATCTGGGAAGAAAAACAAAACAAAACAAAATGCTCACAGTTTACAACCATTTCCCAGTGTTCCTTTTCTGGGTATAGCTGATTCTGTCCATCATTGATCAATTGGAATTGGATTAGCTCTTCTCTATGTTGAAGATATCCACTTTCATCAGATTACATCCTCATACAGTATCACTGTTGAAGTGTATAATGATCTCCTAGCTCTGCTCGTTTCACTCAGCATCAGTTGATGTAAGTCTCTCCAAGCCTCTCTCTGTTCCTCCTGTTGGTCATTTCTTACAGAACAATAATATTCCATAACCTTCATATGCCATAATTTACCCAACCATTCTCCAATTGATGGACATCCATTCATTTTCCAGTTTCTAGCCACTACAAAAAGGGCTGCCACAAACATTTTGGCACATACAGGTCCCTTTCCCTTCTTTAGTATTTCCTTGGGATATAAGCCCAGTAGTAGCACTGTTGGGTCAAAGGGTATGCACATTTTGATAACTTTTTGGGCATAATTCCAGATTGCTCTCCAGAATGGTTGGATTCTTTCACAACTCCACCAACAATGCATCAGTGTCCCAGTTTTCCCACATCCCCTCCAACATTCATCATTATTTGTTCCCGTCATCTTAGCCAATCTGACAGGTGTGTAGTGGTATCTCAGAATCATCTTAATTTGCATTTCTCTGATCAATAGTGATTTGGAACACTCTTTCATATGAGTGGAAATAGTTTTAATTTCATCATCTGAAAATTGTCTGTTCATATCCTTTGACCATTTATCAATTGGAGAATGGCTTGATTTCTTATAAATTAGAGTCAATTTTCTGTATATTTTGGAGATGAGGCTTTTATCAGAACCTTTAACTGTAAAAATGTTTTCCCAATTTGTTACTTCCCTTCTAATCTTGTTTGTATTAGTTTTGTTTGTGTAAAAACTTTTTTAGTTTGATGTAATCAAAATTTTCTATTTTGTGATCAATAATGATCTCTAGTTCTCCTTTGGACACAAATCCCTTCCTCCTCCACAAGTCTGAGAGGTAAACTATCCTATGTTCCTCTAATCTATTTATGATCTCGTTCTTTATGCCTAAATCTTGGGCCCATTTTGATCTTATCTCAGTATGTGGTGTTAAATGTGGGTCCATGCCTACTTTCTGCCATACTAATTTCCAGTTTTCCCAGAAGTTTTTGTCAAATAATGAATTCTTATCCCAAAAGTTGGGATCTTTGGGTTTGTCAAACACTAGATTGCTATTTTTATTCACTATATTGCCCTGTGAACCTAACCTATTCCACTGATCAACTAGTCTATTTCTTAGCCAATACCAAATGGTTTTGGTGACTGTTGCTGTGTAATACAGTTCTAGATCAGGCACAGCTTCATTTAATTTTTTTTCATTACTTCCCTTGAAATTCTTGACCTTTTGTTGTTCCATATGAATTCTGTTGTTATTTTTTCTAGGTCATTAAAATAGTTTCTTGGGAGTCTGATTGGTATAGCATTAAATAAATAGATTAGTTTAGGGAGTATTGTCATTTTAATTATATTCACTTGGCCTATCCAAGAGCACTCAATGTCTTTCCAATTATTTAAATCTGACTTTATTTTTGTGGCAAGTGTTTTGTAATCTTGCTCATATAATTCCTGACTTTCCTTTGGTAGATATATTCCCAAATATTTTATATTATCGACAGTTATTTTGAATGGAATTTCTCTTTGTATCTTTTGCTGTTGGATTGTGTTGGTAATGTATAAAAATGCTGAGGATTTATGTGGATTTATTTTGTATCCTGCAACTTTGCTAAAGTTCTGAATTATTTCTAATAGCTTTTTAGCAGAGTCTTTGGGGTTCTCTAAGCATACCATCATGTCATCTGCAAAGAATGATACTTTGATTTCCTCATTTCCTACTCTAATTCCTTGAATCTCTTTCTCAGCTCTTATTGCCGAGGCTAGCATTTCTAGTACTATATTGAGTAGTAATGGTGATAGTGGGCAACCTTGTTTCACTCCTGATCTTACAGGGAAAGGTTCCAGTTTATCGCCATTACATATGATGTTTACTGACGGTTTTAAATATATGCTCCTTATTATTTTAAGGAATAGTCCATGTATTCCTATACTCTCAAGTGTTTTTAGTAGGAATGGATGTTGGATTTTATCAAATGCTTTTTCTGCATCTATTGAGATGATCATATGGTTTTTATTAATTTGATTATTAATATGGTCAATTATACTAATAATTTTCCTAATATTAAACCAGCCCTGCATTCCTAGTATAAATCCTACTTGATCATAGTGTATTATCCTGGGGATGATTTTCTGAAGTCTTTTTGCTAATATCTTATTTAAGATTTTAGCATCAATATTCATTAAGGAGATTGGTCTATAGTTTTCTTTCTCAGTTTTCAATCTACCTGGTTTAGGTATCAGTACCATGTCTGTGTCATAAAAGGAATTTGGTAGGACTCCTTCAATTCCTATTTTTTCAAATAGTTTATATAACATTGGAGTTAGTTGCTCTTTAAATGTTTGGTAGAATTCACATGTGAATCCATCTGGTCCTGGGGATTTTTTCTTAGGTTATAGGTTAATAGCTTGTTCTATTTCTTTTTCTGAGATGGGACTATTTAGACTACTTACTTCTTCCTCTGTTAATCTGGGCAAATATTTTTGGAGGTATTCCTTTCTGTCTCCATTTAACTTTTGCCAAAAATCTATCATATCAAACTTTTCTAATATTCTATTTACTTCTTTGACTTCTTTCTTATTTATTTTGTGGTTTGATTTATCTAATTCTGAGAGTGCAAGGTTGAGATCTCCCACTATTATAGTTTTGCTGTCTATTTCTTTTTGCAGCTCTCTTAATTTCTCTTTTAAGAATTTAGATGCTGCACCACTTGGTGCATATATGTCTAATATTGATACTGCTTCATTATCTATGCTACCCTTTAGCAGGATATAATGCCCTTCCTTATCTCTTTTAATTAGATCACTTTTTGTTTTTGCTTGATCTGAGATGAGGATGGCTACCCCTGCTTTTTTGGCTTCACCTGAAGCATAGTAGATTCTGCTCCACCCTTTTAGTTTGAATATCTCACCCAGTTTCAGGTGTGTTTCCTGTAAACAACATATAGTAGGATTCTGACTTTTAATCCAGTCTGCTAATAGCTTCCTCTTTATGAGGGAGTTTACCCCATTCACATTTATGGTTAGAATGACTAATTCTATATTGCTTGCCATCCTGTTAATCCCTGCTTATGCTTTTCTCCTTTCCTTCCCTCTTACCCCTCTACCCAGTGTTAAACTTGTGAACACCACTTGCTTTTCACAGCCCTCCCTTTTTAGGATCCCTCCCCCACCTTAAAGATCCTCCCCTTATTTTACCCCCTTTTCTCACAATTTCTGTATTCCCTTCCCCTTAGCTTACTCCTTCCCTCTCACTTTTCAGTGAAGTGGAAGAAGTTTCACCATAAATCAAATATGTCTATTGATACACACTATGTTCATTCCCCTCCTTTCTTTCTCTCAGATATGATAGGTTACCTTTGCCTCTTCATGAGATATAGTACTACCACTTTACCCTTTTTTATGATATAATTTCCTTTCCACATCTAGTTTCTAGGACAAATTATACATATCTTTATGGCAGAAATATAGTTCTCAAGATTTCTTTTTACCTTTTTAGAAATCTTTTGAGTTCTGTATTTGAAGATCAAACATTTTGTGTAGATCTGTTTTTTTTCATCAAGAATAGATGGAATCCGTTTATTTCGTTAAATGTCCATCTTCTTCCCTGGAAAACGATGCTCATTTTTGCTGAGTAAGTTATTCTTGGCTGCATACCAAGTTCCTTAGCCTTTAGGAATATCATGTTCCAGGCCTTTCGTTCTTTTAATGTGGATACTGCTAGATCCTAGGTTATCCTTATTGTGGCTCCTCCATATCTGAATTGCTTTTTTCTAGCAGCTTCCAGTATTTTTTACTTCATCTGATGGTTCTTGAACTTGGCCAATATATTTCTTGGCATTTTGATTTTAGGGTCCCTTTCAGTAGATGATCAATGAATTTTTTTTCAATATCTATTTTACCCTCTGTTTCCAAAACGTCTGGGCAGTTCTCTTTGATAATTTCCTGGAAAATAGTGTCCAGGCTCTTTTTTTCCTCACATTTTTCAGGGAGTCCTATTATTCTCAAATTGTCTCTCCTGTATCTGTTTTCCAGGTCTGTTGTCTTTCCAATAAGGTACTTGACAATCTTTTCAATTGTTTCCTTTTTCTGGTTTTGCTTGACTACTTCTTGGTTTCTCCTTGAGTCATTCATTTCTACTTGTTCAAGTCTAATTTTCAATGATGTATTTTCTTCACTCACTTTTTTTATATCTTTTTGTAATTGTCCAATTGAGTTTTTAAGTGAGTTTTTTTCTTCTATGGAATTTTTTTTTCCATTTCATCCATTTTATTTTTTAGAGAGCTGTTTTCTTTTTCTAGTTCACTAATCCTGTTTTCCTTGGAGTTGTTTACCTTTTCTAATTCACTAATTTTATTTCTCAATGATTTGTTTTCTTTATCCACTCTGTCTTTAAATGAGTGGAATGACTTGTCCAGGCTCTCTTGCCAAGCTTCCCTTTCTTTTTCCCATTTCTCTTCTAGCTCTCTTGTGAGAGCCTTTTTGATTTCATCTATGAGATTCTTTTGTATTGAGGAGCAGCTCATATCCCCTTAGGGGATTCCTCTGGAGACAATCTGTTTAAGATTATGCTTATTTTAAGATATTTTTGAAAAATCTCATGTAGAATAACAATAATGAACAATAGTATTTACATAGAACCCACTGTGTGCTAGGTAGCATTCTGCTAAGATCTTTACAAATATTCTCTCTCTCTCTCTCTCTCTTTTTTTTTTTTTTTTTTTTTTTTTGCTGAGGCAATTAGAGTTAAATGACTTGTCCAGGGTCACACAGCTAGGAAGTGTTAAGATCATTTGAACTCAGATCCTTGTGATTTCAGGGCTGGTGCCATACACTGTGTCACCTAGCTGCCCCTACAAATATTATTTCAACTGATCCTCACAACAACTCTGGGAAGTGGATGTTATTATTATCTCCATTTTACAAGTGAGAAAACTGAGACAAACTTGCTAATTAGTGTTTGAGATTAGATTTTAATTCATCAAGTCTTCCCTGAGCCCGGACCCAGTGCTTTTTTCATTGTTCCCCCTTGATGCCATTAATGTTTAGCACTACAACTCCTCACCCCACCCCAACTTAATTTACCACATATAGAAGCATAAAAAGAATTGTTTTGTTTAAAAAAAAAAAATCACAACAATCTAAAGCTTTTCAGTTAGTCCACTGTTCTCTGCTACCATCTGCTGGCCTGTAACTGCTAAGTACCCTCTGCAGGCTGAGAGACAGAGCTTTTTTAGGAACAAGTGTGTATCATAGCCTAGGGCTATCACAGCTTGCCCGATGAGGCTGCCAACTGCCCACAGAAACCCTCAGGCTTAGATTGTCGATCTTTTTGAAACTTTTTTCTCTTGGTGGTATTCCAGACCCCATTTAAGCTGTTAACTATTATAATAGAAAATAACCTTTTAGCATAACCTTCTCTTCTCTGGGTCCCCTTCAAATTTTCATTTAGCAAAACTTCAAGGGAACCAAATTAAGTTTCAGAATGTCCTTTTTTTCTCTGAGGCAATTGGGGTTAAGTGACTTGCCCAGGGTCACACAGCCAGGACTCGATAAGTGACTGAGGTCAGATTTTTAACTCAGCTCCTCCTGACTTCAAGACTGGTGCTCTATCCCCTGCACCACCCTCCTAACATGTTGAGCATTTTGCTCTCGAATTACTAAGCTGAAGGAATAAATGAATGTGTAAGGATGGGGTGCACCCCACTTAAAGTAAGTTTCAAACTGCACAATCAATCAACCTCACCCTTCCATGTTATAAATGAAAACCCTGGCTCACCATATCCTAAAACAAGATAAGTCAAAAAGCTTGATGCTACTTTTGTTCCAATAAATTTACAATTCTAGTGAAAGCTTTAAATGGTGGAGCTGAGTTTCTATAGTTGGTTTTTTTTTTTTTTAATCTTCCACTATGTTGATTTCAGCTACCATCCACAATAAGACAAAATATGAACCAAGTGTTTTCTTTGGTAAGTGGTAAACAAAGGCAAGATAGTTTATGGTTGTCAAGTGAAATGAAATAAAACAGCCCAGAGAAGAAAAGAACAAGGATTTAGACATCTTTTTTAAAAACATTTTTTCCTGCCCTTCAGGGGAAAGCAGCTTGAGGGAAAAAACAACAACAGTTTAGTTTTTCAGAAGTGATCTTTACCTGGAAATGATGTTGAGTTGGCTACTCATTGTCTGAATTTGTTCCAACACACACAAGAGTTCATCTGCACATCTCTGATCCAGGCAGTTCTTAGCAAGGAGGCGGATGAATTTAACAAATTTGTGTCCAGAAGTAGCTGTTTTCTTTGCAGAGCCAATTAATTGGGCTTTGGTCTACATCAAAGAAAGTGAAGCTGTTAGAAGGAGCAGACCCAAGCACAGTGGATATTTAAAGGTGTTTTCTACAAGGCAGGTTGGCCAATTCTGAAGCCTTTCAAAAGCTGCTTTTGCTAGACTTTCCTCTACTACAAAGTTAAAAGGGAAATTATGCTTTGTCTTTCAATACAGGCTTTTCTGAGGAGAGTCTTCCCTAAAATAGTAGACTCAGAGGGCCTAAGGAACAATCTTTTTAAAAAAACACATTTCAAATCTTTGTTTACTGTTCAACAATATCAACTTTGGGTGTATATGGTAAAATGAGACAGAGAAAAGGAGGAAATGTTTAAGGAAGTAAAATTCTATAATCTGTCCATTAAAAGGAAAGAAACATACCAAAAAACATACATACACACATGACTGAAAACACATTCATCATGGAACGACTTATCTGAGCCAATCATCCTTACTATCTGACCCAATGAAATGGCTGAAGGCACAGCATTATCCTTATAAAAGGAGAATAAAATCCAATATTTTATCTAGGGTTTAGAAATAGTTACTGCCCAGGGCCAAAGATCCAGATTTTCACTATATATCACCTGCCTGATGACCATTCCTCCTTTATTCCTCTGAAAGACCATCACCAATGTTCACATAATCGTTCTTAAAAAATGTGTAACCTCTGTTGTCAGCTTCCTCATCCATAATGTGAATGTTGGATGATATGACCACCAAGATCCAATTCTAAATCTATGAGCCATGATTCTAAGTCTACAGAAAAAGGCTTATTTCTCAATCTTCCAGTGCTTAATTTTGTGTTTAATATTTAAAAAATTAGGTCAACAAATAAGCCAATATAGTTTACTTGACATATACTCATCTAGGAGAAAATAGCAGAAAGCTCTCAGTACCCAACTTCTTCCTGATTGAATATATGGAAAAATTAATTTTCTTAATTAAAGAAGACCAAGATTATCTATTAAGATAGGTTAAAATTAATCTATCTTAATTATAGAAAAATCTACTTCATATTTTTCAGTGGTTCAGATATAGAATCCTTGACCACATTATATCCTATTATTATTCTTTTATATTTAATATTTTATAGGCTATAGCACAAGTAGATAAAATGACTGCTTTTAATAGCTATCTTCTACAGGTTCACTGAAAATATTTTTGGTACAACTCCATGAGTACAAAGGATAACAGCTGCTTAACTCTTTTCATTCCCACATGATTTTTGTTTTGTTTTGGCTGTAATAGTGCATATATTTTCATTTTTATTAGTGGTAGATAGTGTGAGATATTGGTCTAATATTGATGCCATAACATTTTTCACTTTTCCCAGAATGCTTTGTCAAATAAAGAGTTTTTGTTCCCAAAACTTAGATCTTTGGGTTTATTATATACTAGATTATTATGGTCATTTGACTATAATATAATTTGTACCTAATGTATTCCACTAATCCACCACTCTGCTTCTTTAGCTGGTACCAGATTGTTTTGATAATTACCATTTTATAATACAGTTTGAGATCTGGTATAGTTAGTTCACCTTCCTTCACATTTCCTTTGATATCTTTGAGCTTTTGTTTTTCTGGGTAAATTTTGTGATCATTTTTCCTATCTCTATAAAAATTTGGGGGAATAATTTGATTGGTATCGCATTGAATCAGTAGATTAATTTAGGTAGAATTCTCATTTTTATTACATTGGCATGGCCTACCCATGAACAATTAATATTTTTCTGATTGTTTAGATCTGACTCTATTTGTGTAAAAAGTGTTTTATTGTTGTGTTCATATGGGTCCTGAGTTGGTCTTGGCAGGTAGATTTCCAAGTATTTTATATTGTCTATGGTTATTTTAAATGAAATTGCTCTTCCTATCCCTTACTGCTGGACTTTATTGGTAATATATAGAAATGCTAATGATTTATGTGGTCTTATTTTGTATCCTGCAACTTTGCTAAATTAGTTAATAATTTCAAGCATTTTTAAAGTTGATTCTCTAGACTTCTGTAAGTATAACATCATATCTATCAGCAATGAGTGATAGTTTTGTTTCCTCATTGCTTATTCTAATTCCTTTGATTTCTTTTTCTTCTCTTATTGCTGCGGCAAATATTTCTAGTATAAAATTAAATAATAAAAGATATCATTGGCATCATTGCTTCACCTGATTGTATTGGGAAGGCTTATCCTCATTACAGATTGTGCTTGCTAATGGTTTTAGGTAAATATCACTTATCATTTTAAGATAAGCTCCATTTATTTCTATGTTCTCTAGTGTTTTTAAAAAACTTCACTTATTTCTCTGCTCTCTAGTATTTTAATGGGAATAGATATCTCATTTTTTAAAGGCTTTTTCTGCATCTATTGAGGTAATCATATTTCTGCTGATTTTGTTATTGATATGGTCAATTATGCTGATAATTTTCCTAATAATAAATCAGCCCTGCCTTCGTGGTATAAATCCCACTTCATCATAGTAATATCATCCTTGTGATATATTGCTATAATCTCTTTGCTAGTATTTTATTTAAAATTTTTGCATTAATATTACATCTTTATGTTTTCAAAATTTTTGTCCTACTCATCTTAAAGATTATGAGCATTTAGAATGGAAACATCTTTTTTAAACATTGTTCTTGACTTTTTATGAATCAATATTAAGTAATTAGTGATTGTGAGTGACAATCTGTGATAATGGTCTAGTTCTAATACTGTTTATTGGTTGAACTCTTAAGGATATTCTGAAATATGTATCTGTAGAATGAGGATTTCATCTATTAATTCATGAAAAATAGAAGGCATCTAATTTATAATTTAAGCTACCTGGTTATATGTCTTGTTAAATATACAGTAGATGTTTAATTTTTTAGGGATGTGTTATGCAGTTTCTTCGCATAATCTTCAATAATCATAACATCTGGTTGCCTTAAAGGGAGCTCTTCTATAATTCCTTATTGCAATGATCTGGTCTTGAACATTTAACATGAACACTTCCATATCTATAAATACATCTCTATAACTCAACTATTTGTTCAATATTGCTTTGACAAGATATTGCTAAATTCATTCAAATGTCACACCTTTTGATTCTACTCTTGAATCTTAGCCATTCCATAATCTTCATGTAAATGTAAATCATGTTTGGTTATACTCAATATACTTTAATTATTAATACCTGCTAATCATTCCTTTCTATTGCTTAGAAAAGTGATGCTTTATTCCTAAAGTATTTCTATTTGCTTTTTTATCTATTTAACTTCTGCTCTAAGAATATGAATATTACTCTCCCTCCTTTTTGATAAAGAAGGGTTAATCTTTGCACACTGCTTTTGGGTATATTTCATTAGTATCAAGTTTTTATTACTATCTTTTCCAAACATGGTCTATTCTTGTGGTGTCAAATAGATACATTAAGAATTGTGCTATATGTGCTTTAAGAATAACATTGTATAGCTCTTAATTGCTTTAAATATATTATTTCTATTAAGTTTTCATTTCAGAGTGTCACTAAGTCTCTTAAAATATTAAGCCACAGTTTTTCTTCTGACAGCTTTCTACCCAATGTGAGTTGCATGGAGAAAACTAAAATATTTATAGGTATTACTACATTCATTGCTTCAATTTAACCTCTAGATTCAAGCTGAAAACTTTCAGTCTCTATTTCCCTTTTTTGTGTATAACATTTTGATGTTCCAAATAACATTTTGATATTATTGAAGAAAGATTCCACAAGATAAAAAAGCTAATTGCATTTTATTGTGGAGCCATATAGCTAATATCATCCACATTAAGGTAATTAATAACAATTCCCTTTTAATTTGAAAGCCATATTTGGTTTGATTTAGATTTAAGATTAGCCAGAATCATGATGGACTTTAACTGTCTCCTTGAAAAATGCCATGTTTTAAATAATTTTTTTTTATATTATCATGTTGGGTTTATGTTTTAGAGAACAATTTTCCATGTTTTTTTTTTTTGCAGACTAAGCCATGAGTGTTAGAGTCAAAGTATTTGTGATAATAAAAGTAATACAATCATTATTGTACTTTTAATAAAAGTAGCTTGTTCAATAATTATTGAATGGATAAGTTGCTCTTGACACCCCCGGAACTCTTTACCACACCTTTTTTCCTCCCAGTCAATATAGTCCCTCTTATAAGTATTTATAGATTTTTTTAAAAAAGCCATACAAACCATGAATGCTTTGTATTAAGTACATAAATACATGGCCTACATTTCATGGGATCACAGATATAGATATATGATACTTTCTATTAAGAGAAGTACAATTGGGCTTATATCCAAGAGGAAGTTGAGAAAGTATTTTGCCAGTAATTTACTAGCTATTGTGAAGCAGTTGGGCTAATAATAATAAGTCTTCTCTTCATTTTCTAATTTTATATTTTAAAAAGTTCATGTCTCAGACATTTCCCTTGATATAACTATTCTATCCTTAATGACATAGACTTTATGCATCCGTTCCATTTTTCATTTGATGCCACTTACATTTTATAACATAGACAGCCAGAAATTTTCCACATTTTCTTTCAAGGGTTTTCTTTTTCTTCTGATTTTTAGCTTTCAAAGCCTCTGTAGTAATTTTTTTTAATTACATTGAATTTTTTGTGTTGTTTTTTGTGCTGCTTTGACTTCTTGTATCACTCTTAACCTTTTTATATTTGCTTTCATTTGCTGCGTAAGGGAATCTAGAATTTCTGTATAATTTGTTTTCCACATTCCCTTCTATGTTTCTTTTTCATTGTCTTTAATTAGATACCACATTCAAGTTTGCTGTTGCACAGATATTAATTTAAATTCTTTAAATCTTCAATAGATCTCTCAAGTCATTTCTATCAAAAGGACATTTGGTGCCTTTCTTTAATAACTCTACCTTTTCTCCTGTGGTTCTGACTATGGCAATAATCATCATTTATATTACTATGTCCTAAATAATTCTTATTATTTCTGTCAAATACTCTGAGAAAATGTATGCATTCATGATAGTTATAGCAAATATGAACTTTAAAAAATTTTTCTTTTTCTATCTTAGTTGGATTCTTGCTGTCAAGCTAAATAAAGGTGTTTATGGAGTAAAATTCCAGTCTATATATACCTATCTCCTTTTGCAAATAATTTCAAACATATTGTATTTTTGTGTGTGGAGGGATAAAAGTCTAGTCTATATATACCTATCTCCCTTTGGAAATAATTTCAAACATACTGTATTTTTTGTTATCCATTTTGTTACTAGGCATACTTTCTAGATTTTTTGTTAAGTGAAGATTTTTCAACTTTTCCTTCTTCAGATATTTATAGTTCTTTGATTATATTAAATCTAAGCTTAGGGATAAAAATGTTCTTATTGCCTTCATCTTATTGGAAATACATTGTTTTATGACAGTTATTAAAATAATAATTATTATTATTATACCTTTAGATTTGAAAAGCAATATACAAATATTTCATTTGATCTTTATAACAACTCAGGGAAGTAAATGCTATTATCTCCATTTTACAGATAAGGAAACAGGATGGCATAAGTTGAATGAATTGCCCAGCATCACACAGCTAGCACATATCTGAAGATAGATTTCAACTCTTTTCTTCCCAAATCGAGGTTTAGGATTCTATCCAATATGCTATCTATATTTTCACTGAACAAAATCAAGATGCAATCCTTGCCTGTAGATGATAAGACTCTTCCAATTTACTATGACATACTACTGGAACATGATGAAACTTTATGAATACTTTATAATGCCTTCAGTCCATTTTTGACTTATTCTGATATATCTTGCCTTCCTATGATATCAGAACTCAAAGAAGTGCTACTTATTCCACTACCATATGTATGTGTGTATGTTTTTGTATATATATGTGTATGTGTGTATCAAGCTGACCATTAAATGAATTCAGATAGGACCAATCTGCAAAAGTAAGCCACTCCTTCTATTTTTTTTTTTATTCAGAACCACACTGGCCAATGTTTCAGGATTCCTAATAGCCCTTTATAGCTACTGTAATGTTCTCAGGATACATGAAGTACTTGCTTTCCATAATTTTGACTGGCATTCTCTTGTGCCTTTATTTCTACCATTACCTTCTTCTCTCCAATAATACATGATATGCTGGATTGGGGAAGGAGATATAATTATTATAATCTTTATTACTCTTCATATTGTCAATAGGATTCAGAAAGAAATGTTCCAAGAGCAAGCTGCTACCTCCTTCTTAAAAATATATTTAACGTTCAATGAATTATTCAATGGGTGAATAAAATAATCACTTTTTTATAATTGAACAAAATGTTAGGGATATAGACTCATCTTCTATAGATTCACTGAAAACATTTCCAGGACAACTGAAGTAGCAGACAAAATACCAAGGCTGTTATGAATGGTTTTTTTTTTTCCAGAATAGTTTCAATTTCCAGGTTTCTGTATTTTGAAAACTTTTCATTCCATTTTGTTTGGATATTTCAGCATGGTGGCATCTGTTGAAAAACATTATTCTTAAATTTTTGTAAATCAGTGTTATATTTGGGTATTTGTGTCTAACACTTCAGTCTATAATGATACTCCTGCCCCAGTAATTTATGGAATTCTCAGGGATATTTAGAAGTTTGTATTTGTAGTACAAAGATTTGTCACTGGTCAGTCTATAATCATCTGTTCATGTCTTTCTAGGTATCATAAAGTCATTAAATTAGATAACCTGTGATGACATACTATATTATATGGTGTTTCCTCCTTTGGCCAAGAAGCATTCATCTTTCTATAGTTGCCTTGGGTGATGAATATAGTATTTTATTTATGTTTTCCTTTATAGATTTATAAACCATTTTACCATGCCAAAAGTGTGTGTTTGCTGGTCTTGTATAGGTGTTTTAATTGCTCTAAATGTGTTCTTGTTAAGCTGTAAACTCAGGATGTCTACCAGTCTTGTAAAACATGCAGCTTTAATTTTTTTTTCTTCATAGCCTCATATTCAATATATCTTGTCTGGAGAATACCAATGGTATTTTTGTGGGTATCACCTTCATCTACTGGTTTAACCTGACCTTCGGATTCAAATTCAAAGCTTTCAGTTTTTATTCATCTTTAGTACACATTAAAAAATTCATACTTAGCAAGTCCAAATGACATTTTTATATTGTTGGTGAATATTTTCAAAAGATCAAAAAACTGTGTAAAGCTTCTTTAAAAATTTTCAATGACATCATCAAATTTGCAGCCAGCAAATGATTAATATGTCATCCTGTACCGAGAGGAAACATGGCAGAGTGGATGAAGAGTCATCCTCATGATTGGTAATACTTGGGTACACTATTGCTTGATATAGGCCATGTGACCCTGGGCACATCATTTAGTTGCATTGGTAGAGAGAGATCTCCCACTAAGTATTCCCCTGAATATAGAATTAGAACTCTAGAGGGGAAATGCCACTTCCTACTCCCAACTGCATTCCCCTTCTTCTTTGGGGTGACAAGACAATTGCAAGCAGTAGCTAATATTAAATATCCAAAACAGCACTACCAATGGTGGACTCACCAAGGAAGACATTAACCCCTAATTTGAGCATCTGCTCCAAAGACTATCTCCCTCATTTAGCTGTTTTCCTCTATTTAACAACACTGCTTTCTAGGGAAACTCCTAAATTTGTTTATTCTCTTGTTATAGATGTGAATTCAAAGCAATTCTGAATCACTGATTTTCTGCTCAAAAAAGAAAAGGAGATTGTGGAAAGCTAGAGGGAGAAAAGTTATTTAACCAAGATAATGTTGTCTGCACATCTGGCCCTGGGAACACTAAGGTGGAGAAATGGAGACAGAAAGGCTTCAGTGTTTTCACAGTTATAAATCAAACTTGATCAAATCCAACCCCTCTCTCCCCTCACTTTACACTGCAGACTAGACACTCAAAGATGAAGGGAACTGCCTACCTCCTTCCAGAGTCTCTGGGTATGGCATCCTTTTTAGCAAGTCTTATGTAGGACCTATTTTTGTAGGTCAGGTTCAGCTAGACCGGGAGGAGAGGTACCATGGGACTCACTAATTAGGTGTCAACATAAGACATAAAAGTATCATAGGGTCATAGAAATAGAATTAGAAGGAAAGTCAGAAGGAGGTCCCAAGCTCAAAATCTTTCTTATTCTGTTCTCTGTTAAAATTTACCTGTCCTGGGTCCTTGTAGTAAATTATGATCATATATTTAGAGTCCAATTTCCCTTCTTATACAGATTTAAAAAAAAAAAAAAACAACCCACTGATGAACCAAATCAGTTCCAATAGAGCAGTAATGAACTGAACCAGCTACACCCAGTGGAAGAACTCTGGGAGATGACTATGAACCACTACATAGAATTTCTAATACCTCTATTTTTGTCCACCTGAATTTTTGATTTCCTTCACAGACTAATTGTATACTATTTCAAAGTCTGATCCTTTTTGTACATCAAAACAACTTTTTGGACATGTAGACATATATTGTATTTAATTTATACTTTAACATATTTAACATGTATTGGTCAACCTGCCCTCTGTGGTAGGGGGTGGGGGGAAGGAGGGGAAAAATTGGAACAAAAGGTTTGGCAATTGTCAATGCTGTAAAATTACCCATACATATATCTGGTAAATAAAAACTATAATTAAACACACACACACACACACACACACACACACACATACACACAAGCCCTGAGTCGCAGGGTGACTCATTGTCTCTGATTTTGAAAACTATCTAGAGCAACAAAGTAAGATGTTCATTGTCACTCCATCCTTCAGGGAGAAGACTTGATTTGAGTAAAATGCTGCCTCAGGATAGAGTGGGGAGGAGGGGAAAAATCCCTCCAATAGAAGAAGAGTTTGTAGGAGATGAGCCCAGAATATGAAAAGGAATACAAAGTAAATTGTTCCTGAGTACCAAGAGAGAACAATTGATTTGGAAATGGGGGGAAAAGGGCTAACTTTTGTCTTTTGACAACAATTTCCTAATAGATTCACCCTAGTACTATTTCTTCATTTGGGAAATGGCTACATCAAGAAGGGAGATTCCCTGAGTGCTAACCCATTTTTGCTTCTATTAATCAGTTTCTAGGAATATTTAGGTGCTCTTTGGAACCAGAAGGCAACTTTTTGCTAGGATGTACCATTATGGGCCCTTTCCTCTTCAGACTCTGGGCCATGTGAAACACTTCGGTGGCCATTTCTCTGGTGAGTTGTTCAATTCTGTTGCTGCTGTCCCTCCATTTATCCATGGCGTCATCCCTCAGGAATGGATTGTAGGGATCAGGGATTGGCTCAGCTGGACAAGAAGAAGCACCATGGGACTTGCTAACTAGCTGTCAAAATAAGGAAAGGATCATGCAACCATATGTAACTGGAAAGAACTTCAGAGGTCATATAATCTATCATCACCCTGTATATAAACACACATGTTTTTCAGGTGAGAAAATGAAGGTCGCAAGGTTATCATCTTGCCTGAAGACACAAAAGTAGTCAACAGAAGATGTGGGATTTGAACACAGTTCTGGTAAATTCCAGTCTAGCATGCTTTATACTAAACTTTGGAGGAATTGATAGAATACTCAATATTGGGGCTGGTTTTCCCCCCAATATCTAAATTTTTTCATTTATGTAGAGAAAATGGTTTCTTTCTTTTGCATTTCATGTCACCTCATTTGATCCTCACAAAAACCCTGTGAGATAGGTGCTATTATTATCTCTATTTCATAGTTGAAGAAACAAACAAACAGAACTTAAGTGACTTGCTAGTGAATGTGTAAAATTGGAGTCACACATCTTCTGGACTCCAGACCCAGTATTCTAACCACTGAGTCACCAGCACAGATCATCCACCTCCTTGAAGCCTTAGTTTCCTCATCTACAAAGCCTATGTACTCCTCTTTCAGAATCGTTGCGTTGATCAACAAAAAAAAATTTCCAAGTTAGGAAATTTGTTAAAGTACTTGAAGAATACAATACAAATATAGGCACATATTTGGAATGTTAATATTATTATTATTATTATAAGTAATTGTTAACATTTACTACATTTCCAGGTAAGACAATCAAAGTTAATCTAGTTCTGTTTGGCTTTTAAATAATAATAATAACCTTTAATAACCTTTGTCTTCTTATACTTTTCTCCACTCTATATACTCTAAGATCCAGGGATACTGTCTTCTTTACTATTCCTGTCACATAAAATTTCATCTCTCTCCTCTAGACATTTTTACTGGCTGTCCCAATGCCTGAAACTCTTCCTCTTCAGTTCTATTACTGACTTTTTTCAAGTCCAAATTAAAGTCCCACCTCTTCCCAGAAGCCTTTCCCAATTTTCCTTAATCTTAATGACTTTCTTAAGAAATTATTTCCACTTTATCTTGTATGTATCTTGTTTGCACATAGTTGTTTGCATATTATCACTTCTGTCAGATAATGAGCCTCTTAAAAGCAAGAACTATTTTGTCCTTATTGATGGTGATATGTTGTTTTGTTTTGATTTGGTTTTGCTTTTGTATTTTAGCATTTAACACAATGCCCTACCATAGTAAGCTCTTTTTTTTTTTTTTTCCTGAGGCAATTGGGGTTAAGTGACTTGCCCAGGGTCACACAGCTAGGAAGCGTTAAATGTCTGAGACCAGATTTGAGCTCAGGTCCTCCTGACTTCTTGGCGGGTGCTCTATCCACTGCGCCACCTAGCCTCCTTGTAGGCTCTTAATAAGTGCTTAGTTTCCCCATTTTATATATCATAGATATATAAAAACTTTCTCTCTGCCACTGTCTCCCTGTCTGTTTCTGTCTGGCCCTCTGGCTCTGTTTCTCTGACTCTGTCTCTTTATCTCTGTTTCTGACTGTCTCTCTCTGTATCTCTGTCTCTCTATGTCTCTGTCTCCTTCTCCCTCCCAGCCTCTCTCCCTTCCTCCCTCCCTCCTTCATTCTCTCATTTTCTCTTTCTGTCTCTCTGGGTCTGTCTGTCTGTCTCTATCCGTCTCTGTCTCTCTGTCTCTTTCTCTCTCTCTCTCTCTCTCTCTCTCTCTCTCTCTCTCTCTCTCTCTCTCTCTCTCTCTCTCTCTCTCCCCCTCTCTCTCTTCCTTTTCTTCTTTTCCATTTATGGCACAGAATCTAGCATGTAATCTTAAATGATAATTAATCTGCTTTTTGTGGTTGATATTAGTCAGATATCCCAAGACCTCATCTGAAAATGGGGCTAATATTACTTTTATTGCCTATGCCATAGGGAACTCATAAAGAAAGACAAAAGTTTATTAATCTTAAAGAAACACAGAAATCTGAGCTATTTAGTGGGCAATTCAGATGGTTGCCAATGATTACCAATCTGAACAGTAGCTGAGACAGTGAAAATATAATTGCAGACTGTTTTCTTGGTTAATTGTAAAATGATTATTTCTACATCAAGAGCAAAGTACCCAACAAAGGAATTTTACCTTGTGATAGTAGTCACTTGGAACAGCATCCTTGATAGTTGTTTCTATATTCTTCCCATACCTGACTATCCTTCTCATTCCTCACTTCCTAATCCTTTCCCATGCTTCAAGATTCTGTTTTAAGTTTTATCTCCCCTAGGAAACCTTCCCTGACTACCCTGAATGCACTATGCCCTCAGCATTTACAAGGAAGTATATAGTCTGATGTAAAGTATTCAAAACCTGAAAATGTCTGATTGCATTGTACAGAGCGAGTACTGAATAAAGTTACGTTCTGTAATTATTCTACATATGTCTATGTTGTCACCAAGAATTTGGACTAGAACTTCAATTTATTTTACCTCTGATACTCCCTTAGCATCAAGCCATATATATTCAGTAAGTGCTCAATAAGTGATTCATTGACTTTGGACAATAAGTTGAAGGGAGGATTTTTATGAATATTAGCAGCTCTTCCTCCAGAAAAGACTGTGTTCAACAATCCCAGTATTCATTTTAAAAGTACACAAAAAGTTCAAAGCATACAAGATCTTACTGGCAAAAAAAAGGGAGCTTAGAAATGTATACTTCAGAGATTTTTCTCATTGGAAATAAGAATTTAGAGTGTTAGAATGATAGAGGGAAGGAAGGGAATATGCAGACACACCACCAAAAAGGCTTTTTTATTCTTTTTCCTATTAACAATAGCAACCACTATGTATTATGACCTAATGTATGTAGTCCATATACTAGACACTGGGGAAGATACAATTAGTGCGGTTCATGAAATAACAGCATTGGTATAAGGCAGTCTTACATAATGACTCCCAAAATTAGATTATACTGAGATAATATTACTCATATCAACACTGTTTACCAAGAGGCATTATTTTGTGGTGCCTAATGACTATCATGACTAGATATTGGGATAGATAAAAATTTAGGTAACGGACCAGCCTCAGATCCAGGAAAGAATGAATGAATTAAAAAAAAACTATTAAACACCACTATGTGCCACTTAATATGCTTGGGAAGACCTGCATTCAAGTACTACCTCCATAACATACTGACTATGTCACCATAGATAAGTCATGTAATTTCTCACTGCTCAAAGCAACTGTTTGAGATAAGTTGTAGGATTGTTTATCTACACTGATAAAGGGAGTTCCTCACCCAGAAGTTCCCTATATAGATGAAAATCCTAGCTCCAGTCCCTTTTCCTAATATTAGTAACCACAGTAAGAAGCTTCTCATCTGTCTCCAAAAAGTTGTGTCGCTCTCCACTCAAGATTCATAGGCCATAATGTATTCATTTCTTTTTTCTTTCCTGCTTTCTTTTTTTCCTTTTCTTTTTCTTCCCTTCCTTCATCCTATCTTCCCTTCTTCTCTTCTTTCCTGCTCCCTTCCCTCCTTCCAATTAGCAATTGGAATTAAATGCCTATGAAGATATCATTCCAGGTTTTGTATGAAAAAGAAAGACATATTAAGAATTTGTCTGTCTTGAAAAGTGAACATTTTATCATCTTAGATATGTAAGTTCAAAGGCAGTATTATGTTAAATGCCAGAGATGAAGGATATAAATGAGGACTACAGGAGTTCACAGGAGGGAGAACACTATGATTGGGACAAAGGTAGCTTTCATCACAAAAGGTAGGATTTTCCTGGAATTTATTTATTAGCCTCAGTTACCAAGCTGATGTGAAAGGATGGGAGTTAGAAAGGATAGGAATGGAATAGTCAAGAATATAACAGCCATACCTTGCCTTGGTTCTTCCTGGAAGTTGCCACAGCAGAATCATCCTTCAGGTCCAGAGAAGGTTCCTCTGAAACAGCTGTATCTGAGATTCCTCTTGAAAATATGCTCTGAGATACTGTATTGTCCATTTCTGCTTCTTTGAGATCTTCTCCCCAACTGGACAGAGTGAGGTCAGCATCCTCACTTGGAATCCTAACAGGTGCACCTCTAGTCTGCAAATCCTGGGCTAGATGCTGCAAGGCTGATGAATGACTGCTTCTCCATACCTGGAGCTGGACTGCCACATAATGAGCCTCAGCTGCCCACTCCCACTGAAGACTTTCCAGAATCCCAGCTACCTTGTCCTGAGGGTGTTCTAGGAGCATGTGGGCTTTCTGTCCAATATCTGCAGTAAGAAGGATGAGGTGTTCCATCACTCTGAGGAGGCTTTCCTGGCCAAATCCAGGTTGTAGGCCTTCCTCCACAATTTTCTGAATTGTCTGGATGCCAGAAGTGATCCGGGTTATGTTCTTTCCCAGAGCAACCTTGAATTTTATCTTGTCATCTTTTGAAGCACTGGAAGCAGAAAGTGCCAGTTGAATGGTATCCTGTATGGTTCTTTCATAGTCTTTGTTGATGCTACTGAGGTAGGCTGCCAGAAGCCTGGCTTGAAGGGCAAGCTCCCGTTGGAGAAGTTCAAAACGAATGGCCAAGTTGGGTACCAAAGGAGGAGCAAGGGCAAGAATGTTGGCCACCTCTAGCAGAGCTTCTGTCAGCACATGGACCTCCTCCTGAAGCAAGCCCACCTCCCTTTTAATTCCTTCATCACCACACAACAGAGCAGACAGCCTTGCAGCTTCCTGTAACCTCAGAGAAGTGCTAGCTAGTGGGATCAGTCCACCCTGCACAACTAACTTGTCCTTCACTGCTTGCCTCAGCTCAGTTAGAAATAGGATATCTCTCCCAATGAAGCCATCGATGCTCCTTAGCAAGGCGTGGATAGCCACAGACCACAGAAGGCAGTTCCCCTTGATTATTGTTTCTCTAGTCTTAAGACACTGCAGTCCATTTGAGTCAAATATCTTGTCCAGTAAGTGTTGAGCATGAGTCTCCACTTTCTGGAGTTTAGCTTGGATCTGTAGCAATTGCTCTGGATTCTGGATCAACAAAGAGGTTTCTTTATTCATCTGCATCTGTCCAGCTTTGTCTGCTAGCTGGGCCACATCCATTATGTTCAGCCTGACTTCCCTGAAAATCTGTACATTCCTTGGAAGATCAGCAATTGAGATGCCACAAAACAACTGCTGAGAAAAGTGATACCAGGCACCAGCTATAGCTGCCAAACTCTGGTGGGCTTCAGCAATCTTTTCGGACAGCTGGAGAGCCTCTTCAAGTAGTCTGCCAGTACTAGGAGCTGGCTCATTTGTGATTTCTTTAGCTAAGCCAATTGTATAAGGTATTAAGTGGATGTCATCTTGTGTCTGTTCTGTCCCCCCTGATTCTGATGACTTTTCCCCAACCAAGGCTTCTTGAGCAGCATCAATACAATTGGCAAGATCCAGCAACTCTGTGCAAGCAGAACTGACTGCTGGGAAGTCATGACGCTCTACAGCCAGGACAAGTCTGCTAATGACAGGGAGTGACACCCCCTGGGCAATGATCTTAGGAGCCATGAGGCTGAGTGTGGGGATGTCCTGAGACTGACATTCCTCGGGATCATATGAGGTGTTTAAGAATTCTTCTACCCTAGACCCTCTAATGAGTTTGCCCATGGGTTCTAGGCTGCTGAACTCTAGGAGGCTATGCGGAGTAAAGCATAGTTGTCCTTTCGGAGTGATGAATTTATAGATTTGGTCTCGAAGTGGGCTTAGGTTATACGGATGATTAGTGCCATCCAGGCCATCTTGCACACCATGAGCAAAGTCAATAAGAAGCTTGGCCTTGGTGAGAAACATATCCTTGGCTTGGACATCATGCCTGTTTGCCAAGCACTGCTCGGCAGCTGCTGTCACTGCTGGAATAGAGTTCTCCAGGTGATGAATTAAAACTCGCAAACCATTCTGAAAAATGGGATCTTGGTTTTGCTCTACATATCTGCTCATCACTTGCACTATGTGCTTAGCACGACCCTGAAGATAAACTACATGCCAGGAAAATTCTTTGGAATTTCCACTATTCAAAGCCCATTCAGAGAAACCCACATGTACTGCCATTTCCTCAATAGACACAGTCAAGAACTCGGGGATGTTAAAAACATTATCAAAGCATGCCAGCAAGCCTTCTGCTGCCCAGACCCATGCCTGGTACATATCATGGAAAGTATCAGAAACACAGTCCAGATTCGACCCTTCTTGTCTCTTGGTGAAAAGGGGAAGCACTCTGGCCATAAGCTTTTGCAGGATAGAAATGGTTTCCTCTATTTCTTTACCAATTTGATGCTGAGTACAACGGGCCAAGACCAAATGAGCCACTTTGAACATCTTTTCAGAATGCATGCAAAAAGTGTCAATGAAAGGCTGGAGGCTTTCGGCAAACCCTTCGCTGTCCCAGGAAGAGCCAAGCACTGTAGCCCCCCCGGCAGCTTGAATCAGTCTTTTCAGAGGTCCTTGAACATCTGTGAAAGTGTCCAGGATCTGGTAGAGGAGCCCTGTCTGCATAGTTTGGTCGAGAATCTGCACCTCACACCTCAGTGTGGCCCATTTCTCTCTGACATCCTGATTTGAGCAGTTCACTGAAGACAGGCTGGTCTTCTTGCTCAGGCACTGGACAACCATGTTTCTAAGCTCCAACAGACAGTGGCAGCATTGGACTAGCTTCAGCTTCATATTAGGTCTAGAAGACTCAGCTAGAAGCATGCTGTGAAATACCACTGCTCCTAAGAGAGAGTCTAGATTCCCCTGAAGGACAGTTTCTAATGCTGGCTCAGCCAATAGCATCAGGAGCTGCTCCACATGCTGAGAGAACACCCCACTTCTTTCCCGGGAGTCCTTCTGGGGTTCACGTTCTGAATTTAACAGGACAATCAGTTCTTCAAGGGTTTTCTTAGTCAGATCAAAAATGTAACTCTTAGACTCTCTCACCTGATTGTCTTGGAGATGCCTGAGGTTGCTACTTGTTACTGTATAGTACAGAGGAATACAGTTCTTCAAGAGTTGCAAGCACTGGGCCAGACAGTCACGATGAACTGACTGCTTTAGTTCCAGCAGTCGGTGTTCAGTCAAAGTGTTCAGAAAAAGCAAACCTTCAGAGAAATTCAGGAAGGAAGGTAGCACAGTAGAGCCATCCTCTGAAGCCTCAAGGGTCTCAAGACAATTCAGACACCAGCAAGCCACTTGAATGATCTTCCTCATCACTGCATCATCCTCGATGAGGAGGATCTGTTCAATAAATCACCAGGGCAAAGAAAAGGAGGGAGAGAAAGTTCTTTGAGATGTTTAAATATTTTTAACAATAATAGGGTTTTTATTAGTATTTAGGGAATTTCTGAACAAGGAAATTCTCTTTACCAATGCAAATCCTTACCTTTTCACTTAGGTAAATACCTATAAATAAAATTATATTACCTAAATTTAGGTTAATTCATGTGATTCTATCAACACCACTTTGGGGTACATATTTATTTGATTGGCTCTGCAATCTCAGGGATAGCAGTTCCCCCTACAAAGGGACAGATCACATCTATCCATGTCTTCTCAACTTTTAGCCATTTCTTCCCAGAAATCTTCTGAAGGGATCTACCCAACATATTGGAGGACTTCTTTTAGATCTTTTAACATTTTATGGACACCAATGAAGCAAATATTGATTTGGTTAACCCTTACTCTCAATATGACTGGCCCATCTTCTTTTCCAGTTGCCCATTTCTCTACTGATATGTTTTATGCTGTCTCTACAAACAATTCTTGATTCTTACTTAATATGTGACAGCATACTCATACCTCTCTGTTGTCAGCTGGGTCACCTATAATTTTAATTCTTCAAGAAACTATTGTTGGCATTCTATAACCCATAGCCATATGACATCACTTCAAAAATATTAGGATCATAGAACCATAGATTTAGAGTTAGGATCTGATCCTTTACAGATAAAGAAATCAAGACCCAGAGAAGTAAAGTAATTTATCCAAGTTGACATAAGTATTAAGAAGAAATAGAAATTGAATCAAATTCCTTTGACTCCAAAGTTATCTTTCTCTCTAATGTTTCATTATCTCTTCTATAGATGTTAAAAATATAAACTGCTAAATTGTTGTAATATATATTTCAGAAAAAGTTTAGACTCATTTAAACCACTGCATCCAGTCCACTCCCTATGTCCTATTTAATTCTAGGACAAGTTTATTTTCCATTTGAAGTTTTTGTCCAAGTTATATAGAACAACTCTGGGCCTTTCCACTGAACTTCATATCAGAGACTGGACAATGGACATTCTTCATCCAGTTGGTTTTTTTCTTTGTGACTTGTTAGACCAAACATTTTAAAGTGAAAAGAGTTTTCATGAAGGCCTTACAGTGCTCTGGGAGACTGATGTAATCTTCACAATGTCACGCGGCTAATGAGCCTTGATAAACATTAAGTCAGAGAATCATCAAAGTTTTCTCTGTTGGGGTTCATCTATCAGATTATCACAGTTTTTACAACTGAGAGATATTTTATTAGAAGAAAGCCTTAAAATGAAATCTTGGCTCCACCAAATAAATATTTTATACTCAAAAAATTCAATCTCAGTACAATCAGTACATCTTATTCTCTGCACCTTTTAGTCAATTGTATAAAGATATTGTCTATATCATATCATTTATGGATTCCTGCTTGTTCCCTTCTCAAATAAAGGATTCCTTATATAAATGTATGGATTATTCTCATAAAAATTTTTGTAGATATATGAAAGTAGATATATAGGTTAGTAGTTGTTGATCTTTTTAATCTTTTTAATCATCTTTTTTCAGTAAAAAATAAGGTCCATGTTTTTTTCTCCAAGTGTTTAATATTTTCTTCTCTTTCAGATAGCATAAAAATTATTCTCTCAATGGTTCTAAATTGTATTGTTGCCCACAGCATGAACCTCTTCTGTTTCTATTTGATCTATTATAATTTCCCGTCTTATCTTATTTTCTTTAGTACTATTTTTATTGTTCCATGCAGTATATCAAAGACTTTGGTACTTCAGTCCAAATATGATAGCTCTACTATTATAGCTCTATCTGCTAATTGTGGATTCTATCCTGGGCCCTTTCCTTTTCTTCCTCTGTATTATTTCACTTTGTGATTTCATCAGCTTCACATGGTTTCAACGATAATCTCTGCATATAACTCTCAGATCTACTTATCTAGCACTAACTTCTTTCAACCTCTAATCTCACAACTCCAACTTCTTATTGGACATCTTGAACTATATATCCCATTTAAAATTTATCATGCCTAAAACTGAAATCATTTTTCCCTTCCCAATTTCCCTGTTACTATTAAAGGCACTACCATCCTCTCAGTCATATAGCTTTGTAACTAGGTGTCATCCCCAATTCCTCATTGAATATTGCTATCGCCCCATATTCAGTCTGTTACCAAAACTTGCCAATTTTTACCTTTGGAACATTTCTCTTCAACACCCTCTTCTCTTTTCTAACAGTGCTTCTATGCTGGTGTAAATAGACTGATTGCTGATATTTTAATACATTATATATATAAAAGATAACATAATATAATATAATAAATTCTAATCCCTGGACATTTGTAATAACCTCCTAATCAGACATCTTGCCTCTCAAGTCTCTCCTTCCTCAAATTCATCATCCAGTCGGCTATGAAGGTGATATTCCTAAACTATATACAGCTTGACCATATTACCATCATCTCTATTCAATAAACTTCAGTGTCTCTCTATTGCCCCCAGGATCAAACAAAAATGTATTTTGTTTTTTAAAGCTCTTCCTACCTATTCAATCTTCTAACAGCTTACTCCTATTGGCAGACTCTGCCATGAGTGACATGGGCCTCCTTTCTGAGTCTACTTCCTGACCACAGGCATTTTCACAAGCTGCCCAGCATATCTAGAATGCTCTTTCTCTTCATATGTGTTTCCAATCTTCTCTAGATTCCTTTAAATCTCACCTGAAGTCCCACCTTCTATAAACTGCCTTTCCTAATCTTCCTTAATTTTAGCTGTATGACCTGGGCAAGTCATCTAATCTGTTTTCCTCAGTTTCCTCAACTGTAAAATGGGAATAATAATAGTATCTACTTTTCAGAAGCACTTAGTATAGAGCCTGGTACATAGAAGGTTCTATAGAAATACTTATTTCCTTTTCCTTTCCCTTTCTGCAGTATCCCTTTGCAGCTATATTTCATGATAACGGGTTGGGATTCATCTATACACAGATAAGGAGTAGAACCTAGGTATGCATTGATTCATAATAGTGGCTACTGGAGATATAATTCTATCTTGCCATCCAATGTAATATGAAAAGTCTTATGCTGTCTGAAAATATTTTTGGACATTCCCTTTATTAATATGAGACAGACCATGTAACCATTCTGAGTATTGGTTTTCTTATCTGTAAAAATGAATGAGTTCAACTGAGTGATCTCTCAAAGTCATTTCTAAGACAGTGACATAATAGAAAAAGATCTAAATTTGATAGTCAGAAAACCTGGGTTTGAATGCCAGCCCTGGCACTTTCTAGTCATGTGGTTTCTGACAAGACAATGAGACTCAATTTCTTTATCTTTAACATGTAGATAATAATATATTATCTGTCTCTTATGATTCTTTAAAGAATGTTCATTGTAAACCATAATGTGATGTAGAAATAAGCTATTATTCAACACCTGGCACAATGTCTGGTATATTGTAAGCACTTAAGTCTTTGATGGTTGATTTTTGTAATTCCAGAGTATCCTTCCTCCATCAGCCTCACCTTAACTGTTCCCACCAAGATCTTCTGAGCTGTGATGATTAGTTCTTCCTGGTAACACTGATTATCTGGGTGAATATAGAGCTTCTGAGCCACTAGTAATATGTTCTTCCCAGACAAGAGTAGAAATTCAGCTGCTGGTTCCATTTCCATTTTCAACACCTCCTCATCAGATTCTCCTGCCAGCCTGGACAAAATATATTATTTTAAATGTAACTTCGTAAATATCTTTATTCAGGTGATTATCAGAGGAAGAAAAATGGAACATTTTGGTAAATTCCATTACAAATAAGGATTCTATAAAACCAAAAAACTATGATTTTTTTTTTTGCAGATGGTCCATAGTAACTTTCCCTATATATGCTTACATATATACATATATACATATACATATACATATGTATATATATTTTATCAATTAATACAATGCTGCAATTTTAATACAAGAGACTATAATGATATAACACAACATGATATGGTATAATATGATATTGTGTAGTATAATGTTATATATTTGATATGATGTGATATGATATGATAAAGCATAATATAGTATGGGATACGATACTGTGTGAAATATTATATAATATGACCAAAGACCATTTCTCCAACAGATAAGTAATCAAAAGATATGAACAAGCAGTTCTCAAAAGAATTGCAAACTATTAAAAATCATATAAAAAGATTCTTGGAAGTACTAATAAAAGAGAAATGCAAATCAAAACAACACCTCACACTTTGCAAATAGGCAAAGATGACAAAAGATAGGAAAAGTTAATACTGGAGGGGCTATAGAAAGATAGGCATTTAGAAAAAGATAGGCATCAATGGTGGAGCTATGAATTAGTATAACCACTTTGGAAATCAATTTTGAAATTATGCAAATTAAGTGACTAAACCATCCATATTTTTAGAGCCAGAAATTCCACTACTAGATTTATAACCCAAAGAAATTATTGATAAGAAAATAAGTCCCCAAAGCAATTTTTAAGGCAGCACAGATAAAAACAAAGTAAATACCCATCAAATGGGCCATCATTAGTCCTTTGGGATTGTCTTGGATCATTGTATTGCTGAGAATAACTAAGTCATTCACAATTCTTTGTCGAACAATATTGTTGTTGTTGTGTATAATGTTCTGATTCTATTCACTTCACCCTGCATCAGATCATGTAAATCCAGATTTTTCTGAAATCATTCTGTGTCATTTCTTATATTACAATAATATTCCATTATAATCATGCACCACAGCTTGTTTAACCATTTCACAATTGTTAGGTATTCCTTCAGTTTCTAACTCCTAGCCACCACAAAAAAACTGTTATAAATATTTTTGTAAAGTAGATTTTTTCCCTTTTTTTAGATGTCTTTGGGATATAGACTTGACAGTGGTATTGCTGGATCAAAGGTTATGCATAATTTGCTTGCCATTAATTCTGAATTATTCTCCAGAACTGGTTGGATAAGTTCACAACTCCACCAACCCTGTTTTCCCATATCAATTCCAACATCTGATAGATAGCTAATTTGCATTTCTGTATCAATGGGAATTTAGGGCATTTTTTCATATATCTATAGATAGCTTTGATCTCTTTATATATTTGAGATATGCAGCCTTTATCAGAGATACTTCTTGTGAAATAAATTTCCCAGTTGTCTACTTTCCTTATAATTTTGGTTGCACTGGTTTTGTTTGTACAAAATCTTTTTAATTTTATAGAAAATCATCTATTTTACATTCTATAATGCTTTCTGTATTTTCTTTTGTCTTAATTTTTTCCTTATCCTTACATCTGACAAATAAACTATTCCATGCTCTCTTAATTTGTGTATGATAAATAATTTACACATTTTGACTTTAACTAAGTTGGTACACAGTGTGAGATGTTAATCTATTCCTAGTTTCTGCCATTGCATTTTTCAGTTTTTCAAGTAGAGGTTTTGTTCCAAAAGCTTGGATCTTTGAATTTATTATAAACTAGTTTACTATGGTCATTTACTATAATGTCATGTGTACAAAATTTATTTCACTAATCCACCACTCTGTTTCTTAGCTAGTAGCAGATTGTTTTGTTTTGTCATTTTCTTTTTCCATCATATTAATCATTTGATAAATGTGAGATGGAACAATTGTCTTAATTTCTTCTTCATTAGTGGTAAATTCACCTCTTTCATTTTTGATACTAATAATTTGAGTTTTTTCTTTCCTTTTAAAAATCAAATTAATTAATTTGTAATTTATTTCCAGTTTAATGTTTAATGTCCAATTCATTGATGTGACTTTTCTTCATTTTGTTGATGTAAGCAATTAGAGTTATAAATTTTTCCCTACATACTTCTTTGGCTACATTCCATTAATTTTGATATGTTGTCTCATTGCTATCATTTTCTTTATTGTAGAATGTTTCTATGATTTGTCCTTTGACCCACTTGTTTTTAGGATTATGTTTTAATTTCCAATTAATTTTAATCTCTTTTCCATTGCCCATTACTGAATGTTATTTTCATTACATTATGATTTAATGGAAATGAGTGAAGTCTTTATATCCTAATAACATAGTCAGTTTTTGTGCAGTTACCATGTACTGTTAAGAAAAGATCTTCCCATTCCCATTCAATGTTCTTCAGAGATCTATCATATCTAACCTTTTCAGAAGTTTATTCACTTCTTTAATTTCCTTATTAACCTCCTTAACTAGTTTTATCTAGTTTTGAGAGGGGAAAGTTGAGGTTCCCCCACTAGTGTAGTTTTATTATCTATTTCCTTGTATAATTCATTAAATTTCTCCTTCAAAAATTTAGATCTTATACCATTTGGAACATATATGTTTCTTATTGATATAACCTCATTGTCCATGATAACTTTCTTTATCTCTTGTTTCTCTCTTAAAGATCAATTTTTGCTTTTGCTTTTCTCAAAATCAGAATTGATACCCCTATCTTCTTTGCTTCAGCTGAAACAATAGATTCTGCTCCAGCCTCTTACTTTTGCCCTATATGTATCTCTATGCTTCAAATGTGTTTTGTGTAAACATGTTGTAGGATCCTTTTTTAAAATCTATTTTGCTATCTGCTTCCATTTTATTGCTGAACTCATCTCCTTTATATTTATAGTTATAATAATTAATTTTGTATTTCCCTCCATGCTATTTTTCTCTTGTTTATCCTTTTTCTCTTACCCCCTACACCTTCCCTCATCACTAATGTTTTACTTCTGATCACCATCTTCTCCAATATACCCTCCCTTTTATCCATTTCCTGCTCCCCCTCTTATTATCCCTATCCCTTCTTACTTCCTATAGGGTAAGGTGGCTTTCTATATCCAACTAAATGTATATGCATATATTCTCTATCTGAGCCAAATTTGATGAGAGGAAGATTTAAAGTTTTTCCACCACTAACTCCGACTTCCCCTCCATTAGGATAGATCTTTCAAGCCTTTTTATGTAGGATAATTTTCCCTTCTTCTTCCAGTGAAATTTTCTTTCTCACCCTGTATTTTGTTTTTTTGGGGTATCATCCCATCAAAATCACCTTATATCAATACCTTTTGTCTACATATAATTCTATTTGTTTTTATAGTAACAAAGTTTTTAAGAGTTACAAATATTATCTTTCCATGTAGAAATATAAACAATTTAATCTTATCGAATTTATGTTTTCTCTTTCTTGTTTCTTTTTTACTTTTTACGTTTCCCTTGAATCTTGTATATGGAGATCATAGTTTTTATTTAGCTCTGGTCTTTTAATTAGAAATACATGAAAGTCCTCCATTTTGTTAAATATCTATTTTCCTCCTGAAAGATTATATTCAATTTTGCTGGGTGAGTGATTCTTGGTTGCAATTCTAATTCTTTTACCTTCCAGTATATCATATTCTATGCCCTTTCATTCTTGAATGTGGAAGCTGCCACATCCTGTGTAACTGATTTTAACTTCACAATATTTCAGTTGTTTCCTTTTGGTTGCTGCCATTACTTTCTCCTTGATTTGTGAGTTCTGAAATTTATCTATGATGTTTTTGGGAGTTTTCATTTTGGGTATTGATCAGTGGATTTTTTTTTCAATTTCTATTTTGCCTTTTTGTTCTAGCAAATTTCTTTGATAATTTCATAAAAGATGTTATCTAAGCTTTATTATTGTTTATTATTATTATACCTTTCAGGCAGTCTGACAATCCTTATATCATTGCTCCTGGAACTGTTTTCTAGGTCAGTTGTTTTCCAATAAGAAATTTCACATTTTTTTTCTATTGTTTTATTGTACCTTGATGTCTAATAGTGTCATTAATTTCCACTTCTTCAATTATAATTTTTAAGAAGTTATTTTCCTCAATAAATTTTTGTATATGTTTTCCTATGCTATTTTTTTTTCATGATTCTCTTGTATTAGTCTCATTTCTTTATGTGATTTTTCTTCTACTTCTCTAATTTTCTCTTTTAATTCCTTTTTTAAACTCTTCCAGGAATTCTTTTTAGGCCTGAGACCAAATTATAGTTTTCTTTGAGGTTTCACATGTGATCATTTTGATATTATTGTTCTCTTCTAATTTTATATGTCTTGATCCTCCCTATCATCATAGTAGATTTCTATAGTCAAGATATTTTTTTTGTTCATTTTTTCTATTTTTTTTTTTTTTTTGTGACTTGGTGTTTTTAATGTAAAAGTTGAGCTCTGGTCCTGCAGGTCCAAATTTTTTGTGTTGGAGCTCTGGATCTTACTGCTTTCAATGAGTTCAGGGCTTAACTGCTTGCTTTTTCTGGAGAGCAGTCTTCCCTTCTGATTTATACTAGGGTTGAGGAGTGGGACCTCCCTGTTGGCCTTCCCTGGATGTGGAGCTTAGCTATTGGCCTCTGCGGATGGAACCTTGCTGCTAGCTTGCTATGGTAGCAGTGTCTTTCTGGTGGGTGGCTCTGAAGGGGGGATCTTGTTGCTGGTCTGCCTCAAGGCTGGGGCCCTGCCACTGGGTTGCTTGGAAACCGAGTCTCTCTGCTGGTAGGTCCCAAGGTAGGTCTGGTTTGCTCTGGGGAGGGGCTTCACTACTGATCAGCAATGGGATCGAGGTCTCACTGGTGGCTTGTGCTAGGATATGAGGTCACTGGGCTGGGTGGAGCCTTGCTGACCCTGCACAGACTGGTCACTTGCTACTGTTTTGGTCAAGGGTGAGACCTCACTGGTAGATTGCCCCAGTCTGGGAGTTTTGCTGTGAGCCCCCTGCTATGAGGCTGGCTCCTGTTGCTCTTGTATCTTGCTTTTATCCTACCCACTGAGACAGACTTTTCTTGCCATGTTGGTAAACTGCTCAATTCTAAGGCAGCTTTCTCATTGTTTGGAGCAGAACTGGGGAGAGCTTCAGAGGTTTCATTCCTCACTCTTCCATCTTGGTATCAGAAGTAAAAACTTATTTAAAAAAAAATACTCAGGCTTCATGACCCTAGAACGAGTTTCTCATTCTTTTCACAGATGACAGAACTAGGCTTGAAGTAAACACCAATCCTTCTCTCCAATTTCCAATTCCTCTCCACCTTTTCCATTTAATCTCAGGAAAGACAGAAACTTCACCCACTCTTTCAGGATTTTTCCATTTAGCCAATTTTCAGTATAGGTGATGCAATCCCTCCTTCCCCATCATCAAATGAAGAACATCAAATTTTAAAAGATATCCTATGAAACCCAGTACTCTGCTACACCTAAGTGCTTGATAAATATTTTGGACTGATGTGGAAATGGATCATATGTGGCCACAAAAGGTTAATGATCCCCCAACCAAAAATTAAACTTGAAATACAAAAATTAAAAGGAGAAATCAATAAAATTGAAAGTAAAAAAACTATTGAATTAATAAATAAAACCAAGAGTTGGTTTTATGAAAAAGCCAATAAAATAGATAAACCTTTGGTAAATTTGATCAAAAAAAAGAAAGAGGAAAATCAAATTGATAGTCTTACAAATGAAAAGGGGGATCTTTCCACCAATGAAGAGGAAATTAGAGAAATAATAAGGAGTTACTTTGCCCAACTTTATGCCAATAAATTTGATAACTTAAGTGAAATGGATGACTTCCTCCAAAAATATAGGCTCCCTAGATTAACAGAGGAGGAGATAAATTGCTTAAATAGTCCCATTTCAGAAAAAGAAATAGAACAAGCTATTAATCAACTCCCCAGGAAAAAATCCCCAGGGCCAGATGGATTCACATGTGAATTCTACCAAACATTTAAAGAACAATTAGCCCCAATGTTATATAAATTATTTGAAAAAATAGGGGATGAAGGAGTCCTACCAAACTCCTTTTATGACACAGACATGGTACTGATACCTAAACCAGGTAGATCGAAAGCTGAGAAAGAAAATTATAGACCAATCTCCTTAATGAATATTGATGCTAAAATCTTAAATAAGATATTAGCAAAAAGACTTCAGAAAATCATCTCCAAGATAATACACTATGATCAAGTAGGATTTATTTCAGGAATGCAGGGCTGGTTTAATATTAGGAAAACTATTAATATAATTGACCATATTAATAATCAAATTAATAAGAACCATATGATCATCTCAATAGATGCAGAAAAAGCATTTGACAAAATCCAACATCCATTCCTACTAAAAACTCTTGAGAGTATAGGAATAAATGGACTATTCCTTAGAATAATCAGGAGCATATATTTAAGACCTTCAGTAAGCATAATATGCAATAGAAATAAACTGCAACCTTTCCCAGTAAGATCAGGAGTGAAACAAGGTTGCCCATTATCACCATTACTATTCAATATAGTACTAGAAACGCTAGCCTCGGCAATAAGAGCCGAGAAAGAGATTCAAGGAATTAGAGTAGGAAATGAGGAAATTAAACTATCACTTTTTGCAGATGACATGATGGTATACTTAGAGAACCCCAAAGACTCTGCTAAAAAGCTACTAGAAATAATTCAAAATTTCAGCAAAGTGGCAGGATACAAAATAAATCCACATAAATCCTCGGCATTTTTATATATCACTAACAAAATGCAACAGCAAGAGATACAAAGAGAAATTCCATTCCAAACAAATGTTGAGAGTATAAAATATTTGGGAATCCATCTACCAAAGAAAAGTCAGGAATTATATGAGAAAAATTACAAAACACTTGCCACAAAAATAAAATCAGATTTAAATAATTGGAAAGACATTCAGTGCTCTTGGATAGGCCGAGCGAATATAATAAAGATGACAATACTCCCCAAACTAATCTATTTATTTAGTGCTATACCAATCAGACTCCCAAGAAACTATTTCAATGACCTAGAAAAAATAACAACAAAATTCATATGGAAGAATAAAAGGTCGAGAATTGCAAGGGAACTAATGAAAAAAAACTCAGAGGAAGGTGGTCTAAGTGTACCTGATCTAAAGCTATATTATATAGCAGCAGTCACCAAAACCATTTGGTATTGGCTAAGAAATAGACCGGTAGATCACTGGAACAGATTAGATACAAAGGACAAAAAAGGGTACATCTATAGCAATCTAATCTTTGACAAACCCAAAGATTCCAACATTAGGGATAAAAATTCATTATTCGGAAAAAACTGTTGGGAAAACTGGAAATTAGTATGGCAGAAATTAGATATGGATCCACACTTAACACCATATACCAAGATAAGATCAAAATGGGTCCATGATTTAGGCATAAAGAGGGAGATAATAAATAGATTAGAGGAACAGAGGATAATCTACCTCTCAGACTTGTGGAGGAGGAAGGAATTTATGACCAGAGGAGAACTAGAGATCATTATTGATCACAAAATAGAAGATTTTGATTACATCAAACTAAAAAGTTTCTGTACAAATAATACTAATGCAAACAAGATTAGAAGGGAAGTAACAAATTGGGAAAATATTTTTAAAAACAAAGGTTCTGACAAAGGTCTCATTTCCAAAATATATAGAGAACTGACCATAATTTATAAGAAACCGAACCATTCTCCAATTGATAAATGGTCAAAGGATATGAACAGACAATTCTCAGAGGAAGAAATTGAAACTATATCCACTCACATGAAAGAGTGTTCCAAATCACTACTGATCAGAGAAATGCAAATTAAGACCACTCTGAGATACCACTACACACCTGTCAGATTGGCTAAGATGACAGGAACAAATAATGATGAATGTTGGAGGGGATGTGGGGAAACTGGGACACTAATGCATTGCTGGTGGAGTTGCGAAAGAATCCAGCCATTCTGGAGAGCAATCTGGAATTATGCCCAAAAAGTTATCAAACTGTGCATACCCTTTGACCCAGCAGCGCTACTACTGGGATTATATCCCAAAGAAATACTAAAGAGCGGAAAGAGACATATATGTGCCAAAATGTTTGTGGCAGCTCTTTTTGTGGTAGCTAGAAACTGGAAGATGAATGGATGTCCATCAGTTGGAGAATGGTTGGGTAAATTGTGGTATATGAAGGTTATGGAATATTATTGCTCTGTAAGAAATGACCAGCAGGAGGAATACAGAGAGGCCTGGAGAGACTTTAATCAACTGATGCTGAGTGAAATGAGCAGAACCAGAAGATCACTGTACACTTCAACAACAATACTGTATGAGGATGTATTCTGATGGAAGTGGAAATCTTCAACATAAAGAAGATCCAACTCACTTCCAGTTGATCAATGATGGACAGAGGTAGCTACACCCAGAGAAGAAACACTGGGAAGTGAATGTAAATTGTTAGCACTAATATCTGTCTGCCCAGGTTGCATGTACCTTCGGATTCCAATGTTTATTGTGCAACAAGAAAATGATATTCACACACATGTATTGTACCTAGACTATATTGTAACACAGGTAAAATGTATGGGATTGCCTGTCATCGGGGGGAGGGAATAGAGGGAAGGAGGGGTAATTTGGAAAAATGAATACAAGGGATAATATTATAAAATATATATATATATATATATATATATAATAAAAAAAATTTAAAAAAAAAAAAAAGGTTAATGATTAAGAAATAGGACTGGTCTTATAAGTGTAAAGAAGAATTGGATGCCTATCTGTTTTGATTTGAAAATATAGGGGAAAAGACCTACTGATCTTCTCCTTCACCATTCCCTATCATCCTACTTTTATAGTTTTCTTTCTTTGAGTCTGAAGCAATTTTTAATCTTCAAAGATTCTGATTAAAAAATCACCATAATAATACTTTCTGATATCTACGTGACTTAGATGATACCCTAATACTTTACTTTATTTCATACAACTCTTTCATTTTACAGAAGAAACAGTTCAGAGGTTTTTTTAAAGAAAAAAATAATATTTAATGAAATAAATTACAATATCAGACTTTTCAAAACAGCCAAATAAAAGCAAAGATTGTAAATATACAAATTTTGGTTTTTTTATAGGCTGAATCTCAATAATTATATATTCTCTAGTCACACCCGTATTATTTTAACACAGGAAATCCATTAATGAAAGGGACCCTGCAAGTAATGAAAGAGTTTGTGCCACAGAGTAGTTGGCAATGCCTTAATCATAAATATGTTGTAAAAGACAGTGGGACCTCTTTCATCCTTCTCATGGGGAGTGCTAACCTCTCCTTTTATACAACACTCAGAGAGTTTTTACACATTAAACTTGGAGTCAGTAGAGACCTGAGTTTAAATGTTAACTCTAACTCTTACTAATTATACTACCTCTCTCAGCCTCAGTTTCCTTATCTGTAAAGTAGAGATAATGCCTGAAGCAGCTTGCTCATGGGTTGTTATACATAGTAAATGAAACAATTAATATAAAGTGCTTTGTAAATGAATATTATTAATGCTATTACTAAGCATATTATGTTTAAGACAAATCAGTTCTTGAATCTTTATCTGCCAACAACTCAGTTGTTAGTTAATACCTTATTAAACATTAATGATAATGAGCTATTGAATAGTACCTGATATGGTGATGGAATTGACTCTCCACTTTGGTACAAGCTGTTTTTGACCCATGCCTCAAGTATTGCAGTTATCATGCTGGTATATCTATCTGTCTCAACTGTCTCCCCATTTCAATCCACACTCTATACAGCCATCAAAGTGCTTCTTCTAAACTACAGTTCCAACCATGCCACCCATGGCTAATATGGAATTATTTTTTTGCATGACTGCATAGATATAATCTGCAAATTGCTTGTCTTTTCAAAGAGGGGGAAGGACAGAGAGGGAGGGAAGGACAGAATTTAGAACTCAAAATTTCAAAAAGCAAATATTAAAAATTGTTTTTACATTTAATTGTGAAAAAAAGTCCTTTAACTAAAGATGTAAATATCCTCCCTGTAAAGTCTGGCAATGTCTATGGACTCATCAGAAAAATATTTTTAAATAATTAGGGAATGTTAAATTTCAGTTAGAAGTTAGTGAAAATAAAGATGTCATTTTTTTCCTATCTAAGTTCATAAACCTGCTGAAATGTATCCACAAAGGGATCCATGGACTCTAGTTAAGAACCCCTTGTCTAGCCCACATACTGATTAGAGTCAGACTAAAGAAACATAGTAAAAATATGTAACTAAAAAAGAGATTCTGAACCTGAGTACCATGGATATCTTTTAGATAGTTTGTAAACTTGGAGTAGGAAAAAAAACTACAATTTTATTTTCACTTTATTTTCTTTGTAATACTATGCATTTTATTTTATGCATTCTTAAAAATACATTCTTCTAAAAATACATTATTCCACGAGACTGGCAAAGGCATCTGTGGCACACACAAAAAGATAAGAATCCTTTAAATAGGGGATGGGAGAAAAGGGGAGGAACTTGGAACACAAGATTTTGCAAGGGTCAATACTGAAAAATTATCCATGCATATGTTTTGAAAATAAAAAGTTTTAATAAAAAGAATCCTTCAAATAATATATGGAGTCTGAATGTATATCAAAGAATACCCTTTTTTGCTTTATTTTTCTTTTGTTTTTTTTTCCTTTGCAACATGGCTTATATGAAAATATTTTTGCATGACTGCACATGTATAATCTGTAGCAAATTGCTTGTCTTCTTAAAGAGGGGCAGGCTGAGAGGGAGGGAAGGAGAGAACTTAGAACTCAAAATTTTAAAAATAAATGTTAAAAATTGTTTTTACATGTAATTGTGAAAAAAAAATAAAAAGAGAATCCCAAAACTTTAAGATATATGCTCTATCCCATAGAGCACTCATTACATAGATAGATCCTCTGCAAGGATCTCAGTCTGCAGGAAAGATACTAGACAAATGCTTCCTTGACATTTTCCATACTGTAATGTTCTTTCTAAAATGTAATATTCTCTGTTGAGATTTTCTTGGGATCTCTGGAGCAGCCTTTGTTTCAGTTCAGTAATCACAAGTACAAATCCTTTATTGTCTCCTTCAAAGTCTTAATTCCTTCGCTTGGGGCTCAGCTAGTTTTCTGGAGGCCTTCTGGAGTCTTGGTTTCAGTGGAGAACCAAAGGAGAAAAACCTGCCACCAAGATGATGTGAGATGGGATGAATCTGTCTGAGTCCAAGGGTTTGTGTTCCAGCCTTCAGCCTCCAGCCTTCTGTCTGCTTGTCTCTGAATCTCTGGCTCTCCCTGGCTGAGGCTTCTAGCTTATATGCTACACTCCGAGTACAAACTAATCATTATATCACTAGGAAATCATTATTTGTTGTAGGATTAAATCAATGCTAAGCTAGATTTAATCATTGTCTCAATTCCACTCAGTACCTTGTTTCAAGTTCTGGTCCATAACATCTCCTTGTAGGATTAATCATACTGATCCATGCTAAATTAGATAACTATTGTCTCTATCAATTCCACTGACTTAGTACCTTGTAAGTTAAGTTCAGAGTTCTGGCCCATAACACCATACCCCTAAAAATAATATCTTATGATTATTTAGTGCTTTGAAATTTACAAAAAATTCCTTATAACAAAGCTATGAGCATATGTGTGTATCCATATCTATATCTATATCTATAAATCACAATTGAAGATGAGAAAATTGAGTCTGAGAGAGAAAATATGAGTTGCTTATATATAATCACATATCTAGAAAGTTTCAGAACCTGGCCTAGAACTCAGGTCTTCTGAAACTAATGCCTCAGTGCAGGGAAACTCCTCATCAGGATTTCACTTGTTGAAATTAAAGCCTCCTATAGAGCTAATTGGGGGTTTGAAAAATGATAGCTAATAAATATCCTCCCCTTGACCCATCTCCAGATAAGAGAGCTTAAGATGTTGCCCTGGACATTTACTGGAAAACCAGGCCTGAGCCAGTCAGCTAATCTTGAGAGATGCTGAAGTTGCAAATTCTTCCTAATACCTGAAGCATAGGAAAAGTAATGACAAAGAGTTCCCTGGACTGTTCCTTGCCATTTAATTCCTTCTTCTCTGTACTGATTATTACCATTTTGCCTCCGGGAACTCTCTGAGGAGTTTCTCTAAAAGCCTAATGGAGCTTGAACCCAATGTATAATATTAATTATTTGTAATTGTACCCTGAGATGCAGGTTTTATGGTTTCATCATGGACTGGAGGATGGATAATTCCCTTCATAATTAATGTACCAATACCCCACAGTGCAGCAGAATAGTCAGTTTGTATTGAAATGTCTGGAGAGGAAGTCACATAAGGCTAAATTCTCCAGCATTAATTTTACATCACAAAGTTAATCTGTAAGGAATTTCAGCTGAGGTTAGTGATGCCTAATGCACTTAGGGACATACAAATGAATTTTAAACAGCCCCTTTCTCAAAGTAAGAACTTCCCTGAAATTAATTACAGAATTATGGACCATAGAATGTTGCTGGAAGGGACCTTAGGGCTTATCTAGTGATTGAATCATGAATGCCTAGAACTAGTGGCACCTTAGAGATAATCTATCTCACTTTACAGATGAAATTACTGAGTTTTGGAGAGTTTAAATGATTTACTTAATATCACAGATAGTGAGAACCTTTAGCTACTCAAGATACCCTTTCCAAGGTCATCAGTGATCTAATCCAGAATTCTTTGTGCTGTTCCTCCAATTATAAACATATGTTCATTGACTTTATTCAACTTTTAAGAATAAGGGTATTCTCTTTTCCTCCCATTTAATGAGAAAGGGATCATTCATCTCTGAAGCCCCATTCAACTCAAAACTATCTCTGTCCTCATTTTCCTTGAGCTATTAAAACATTTTACAGTTGATCATGTCATTCTTGACATTCTTTTATCTTCTGGTTTCCACAATACTAATCTCTCCTGCTATTCCTACCTATATGACTGCTCCTTGGTTTCCTTTGCTGGTTTTTCTTTCTCCTTTTCTTCTTTTACTCAAATCTAGGCATCTATGAAAATTTTGTTCTCAGCCTTTTTCTCCTATACTTCTATTTCTTCCCTTAGCCACATTGGCTGGTCTTATTATGATAATAGTATAAGAAAATTAGGTCTGGTCTCAGATCATCTGTGTCCCTACATCTTTGGCACTTCGTATTTGTGTGACTTTGAGTAAATAACTTCTCAGGACTTGAATTTTGTCCCCCATAAAATTAGGGATTTGGATTAGATTTCCTCTGAGGTCTCTTCTGTCAGTCTATGATACATAACATAAAAATTGTTTCTAAATCTACATCTCCATTACCTCCTCTCCCTAGTCTGAAATTTTCCACTGCCTTTTAGATCTCTACATCTGGAAATCTTATTGAATGCCTCAGATTAAATATATCCAAAGGTGAAGACATCTTCTCCACAAAACCTATCTCTTCCAATTACTTTATTCTTATTGCCAGCAGTAGTCACGTAGGCTTGAAACCTGAGTCATCTTTGATTCTCCCCTAACCTTTACCTGTTCCTCCAGTGAGTTGCCAAATATAATCAATTCTGCCAGTCACTTACTGGTCATGTGTGTATCCTCTTCTATTCCCATTTCCACTCTCCTCTTTACTTGTTACCAATATTAGATTAGACTTTTAGTGGATCTCCCTGCCTCCAGGTTTTTTTTTCTCTCCAGGCTAATCTTTACACTTCTGTCAAAGCATCCTTCCAAGGCAAAAGTCTAATCAGATAATTCCCTAGTTCACCTTCAATCAGATCCCATAATTTATAAAGGACAAAACACAAACTCCTTGCTCTGACATTCAAGGTCCTCTACAATTCATTTGAGAACTGAATTTTAATGTAATTGGTTTTCCTTGTAACTCTGTGTATTTTATTTCATGCATTTAAAAACATTAATCTGAAAGAAGGATGCATAGTCTTTAGAGATTGCCAGAGGAGCCCATGACATGAAAAAGGTCAAGAATCTTCATTAGACAATCATAATGGCATAGTATTCTCTACTTAGATTCAGGAATAAGCTAACATTTATATAACTTTTAGTGTTTTTAAAATGCTTCACCCATATCTCATTTGTTAAATCTTGTGAGGTAGCTAGTAGTTATCTGCTTTGGATTGATAAGGAAACTGAGTCTGAAAGATTTTAAGTTATTTTTTTTCAGAGTTACATAGTCAGTAAATTACTAAGTAAATTAGTAAATTACTAAGGCAGGATTTGAATTTGAGTCTTCTTGATTCTAATAAACATCTACCCATGACCTGGGTTTAAATCTTGCTTCTTATATTTATTAGCTATGTATCTATAATAAAGCCCTTAACTTCTTTGACTTCAGTTCCCTTAACCATAAAGTGGAATTGATCTAACTAGTGAGGTAATTAGTGAGAATCGAATGGAATAACATATGTAAAGCATATTGAGAATTTTAAAGTGCTTCATGAATGTCAACTATTATCAATTATTAGTATGGACTGAATATAATAATTATCAGTAGAGGGAATTCCAGCAACTAAAAAATTGATAAATTTTTGGACATATTGAGGTTGAATTAGACCTTAAACAAAGGTTTCACTAAAAAACTCACCAATGATTTGACAAATGACATATAAGTGGGTTTAAATTTGGGAAAATATTACCTTTTTGCAAAATGTGCCAGTTGTTTGCTGGCTTTTGCCAACTCCTCTGCCATTGTCCCTAAGCCAGTAAATGTTTCATTCTCCACATCTCTTCTCTCCATTGAGATAATTAAATGGCAAAGCTGGGCAACCATTGAGGAGATAATTCTCTCAATGTTTTTGTTATAAGTGATTGAACTGATGTCACATAAATGGAAAGCCTCCATTGAGTTCAACCTGCAAATAAAATGGAAAATAAATTTAATATTAGCAACTGCAATTATTTCTCATAGAAGTATAGCTGGAGGGGCAGCAAGTCTGTGCTTGTGACATATTTCATTCACTTAGAATCTATCTTCCAGGTTAGTCAGTGTGGAAGGTAAGAGAGTATTCCCTTTCTGTCTTTTTGTGCGATAGTGAAGGTTCAGTGTCATAGGACTTAGAGCTGGAAGGGATCTTGGGGATCATCTAGCTGCTTCTTTTTACAGAAGGGGAAACTGAGGTTCTGAAAGGATGTTCAATTAATTCTCTTTCTGTCAGGCACCTTCTTTATGAGTATCCCAAAGTAGTCCCTTCTACTACCAAGTTAATATGTCTGACTTCCCATTATAAATAAGAATTTACAACCCTCCGATTGTCCCTCCTCCCAAAGCATTTATTGTACAATTCATCCCTGAGCTATAGTCCAGTGATTCTAGCTCTAAACAGGTAGAGCATGCCAAAATGAGAAGGTACTCGACATGAAAGGAAGAAAGTCAATCAAATGTTAAAAAAAAAAATGCTATTCATAATCTGTATAACACATTGGAGAGTAAGCAGAGGCATTCTGATAAATGTTCAACAACTAACTGGCTTTCCAAAATATGGAGCGCACACTTTCAAGTTTAATCTGAATTGTTAACATTTTCTTTTTAAAATTTATTTTATTTGAAAAAAACAGTAAAAAAGAAAAACAGAAAAAATACAAAACAAAATAAAGCAAAACAAAATAGAATATTGTCGTGCCCAGCAGAACATCAAGGAGGACTCAAATATATAACAACAAATTACCAGATCAAGTATATATATATATATATATATATATATATATATATATATATATATATATATATATATATATATATATAGAAGAAATCATATTCATGAATGTCCATTTTTTCTTTTCTTCCTTGTAAATTTTTCTTTGGTTCTCTGCTGTATACCTTATTTACTTTATTCTTTTCCCCTTTCATCCCCACCACCATTTTCAAGCAAGCTACAGTTTAAAAATATATTTATGTATACATATGTAGATATATACATACATACACACACACTCACATAACCTCTCACATATACACACATATCTTTCTATACCTGCCACCATTTTAATTAAATTCTCCTTCACATTGGCAGTAATAATAATAACAATAATAATTTATTAAGTATCTATTGTGTGCCAGGAACTGTACTAAATGATTTACAAATATTATTTCATTTTATCCTCACACAACCCTGAAAAGTCGATGCTATTATTATCCCCAATTTATAGTTGATGAAACTGAGACAAATAGTGGTTTAAGTGACTTGCCTATAGTCATACAGTAAGTATCTGCATCTAACTTTGAACTTAGATCTTCCTTACTCTAGTTTCAGTCTTCTGTGCCATCAAGCTACCTGCCAAGTACTCCCACCTGTAGAAATACCACCCAATAGTACACAATGTTGCTAAAGTCAGAACTTTTCATCTTCCCATTCTCTCCCCTGAGTTTAGTCAGATCCTCATTATGGGTGGAGGAAATGATTGAAATTTTGGCCTCAACACAAGAATTGCTTCAAAATGACAGCAGGAGGTAAATCAAATCACTGATTTATTTAGAAAAGAGGCAAGGAACATTTAGTCTCTAGACTGGATTCAGTTCAATCCAACAAGCATTGGTTAGCATCTACTATGTGCAGGGCAATGTGGTGTATTGAATGGTTAATAAGACCTGGTTTCAAGTCTTTTCTCTGTCACACATTAATTATGTGACCTTGGACAGGTTGCTTAAACTCAGTGCTCCACGTAACTCTAAAAATATAAGCTACAAAACAGATTTTGATCTATACTATTAGAGAAAAATTTTCATTTAGGAGTCCCCTATTCCCATAAAAGTTTAGAGCCAGTATAAAAAAGTTGTTCTAAGCAGAGTGTTAGGCATTATAGCTAGAGAAATAGAGATGACATTGACATTCTTTGCAAGGAGATTTCACTTAAATTAGGGGGAAAATCATATATAAGCAAAGGTATGGTACAAGGGAAGATGAGATGTGTTATATACAGCAAATACAGACAACGTTCTATAAGAAATTTCAGAAGGGGTTTTAACATTGGGAGATAGGATGGGTAATATCAGGGAAAGGTTTTCTTGAATGAATGGAAAGATGGAATTAAAAGTGGAAAGAGTTCATTCCAGGTTTTGGAAATGACAGGAACAAAAGCACAAGAGCAGGAGAAGACAGCAGATGACAGTAAAGATTGGTGAATAGTCCACTTTGGTTATAACAGAATAAATGAAGGTATGTACATTTGAGAATACAGTAGGTTAGAGCCAGATAATGGAGGAACTCAGGTGTTAATGCTTTATAAACTCCTGATTCTATCAGTAGCTAATAAAGAACAACTAAAATTTTCTGAGTAAAGGAGTGAGATGATCATAGTGAGTACATTAGCAAAATTACTGAGGCAATGCATTGAAGGATGGATTGGAAATGGAATAGACAGGAAGTGGACAGACTAGGGAGAAAGCTATTATAGTAATCTAAGTCAGTTAAAATGAGAGCTCCTGAATAAGACAGGTTGCATTAGGAATTGAAAAGATAAAAGAAATGCTTTGGCAATGGAAATAACAACATATAATAACTGATTAAATTTGGAGAGAGAGGAAGAGAAAGGGGGGAGGGTAGAATCAAAGATGACTCAAAGGTTTCTGACTGAAGTGACTCAGGAGTATGGTGGCCTTGACAGAAGTGGAAAAATCATGGGAAGGAGAAAGAGAGAAGAAAATTAGTCCTATTTTAGATTTGGCTCTGGATCAATTTCATTTGGCAAGTACCTAGAAGCAATTCCAGTTATGTCTATAATTGCAAAAAGTGTAATGTAGCTTTAAGAAGTTGATGTCCTAAAAAGCCTCGAGTCATAGGCCCCTTCAGGGGCCTTAGAAGCCTTCTAGTTTTTAAAAAGGTTTTCCTGACAACCCCCAATTTTTCTTTTTGTAAATTCTACCCATTCCTCCTTAGTTTTATGTGTCTCAAGAAAGTAGACCTTTTTTTGCTAACAACATAAGATATCTTATTTTTACCAGAAGTTTGTCTTTTTTATCCATTAAAAATGAGGGGCAACAAGAATTTTAAGCATTCTGGTGCTTCCAGGATTTGAATAGTAATTAGAATATTTTTTGTAATTTATGAGTGTGTGTGTGTGTGTGTGTGTGTGTGTGTGTGTATAGAGAAGGCAGATAAAGGAACAAATAAGCAATAGGTGAAAATTTCAGAGCACATTCAGGTCTTTTGTCAGGAAAAACTTCTTAGAAATTAGATTAGTTCACCAATGAAATGAATGGCCCTCTTTGGAAGGTGATGTTTTTTTCTTGGAAGTCTTTAAGCAAAGATCAAATATACATTTTTAAGCAATTTGAACTAGGCTACATAGCTATTGAGATCCTTTCCTATTCTCAAATTCAATGATTCCATCTTTTTTTATTTTTGATATTGGATATTTCTCCTTTCCCCCTCTAAAGAGTTATGATTAGCAATATCTTTGTCTCTCAGGGTCCGAATGTATGATCTATGCAGGGAGGCAATGTCAAGGTAAAAACCAGCTTATAATCATGCTACTGACTCAGCAGGAAACATGCTGTAACTATTAAAAAAAAACTCAAAATGTTGTGGAGCCTGGTTGTGTCCAATGGCAACTTCACTAGTATTCCCCTAGTAGTTTGTCTCATGATATTGTGAAGACCTCCCTGGCTATAAATCATTGTTCTGGTGCATTGATTGATTCCTGGATTCTTCTCAGTCCCAAAAATAATGATTTCTGACTTGATCTAGCCTTTAATTTATGGTCACTTCATTGCCCATGTAGATTTCTTCCCTCTCCTTCCACAAGTAGGCAGTTTCCCTCAGCCCCAAGAATATGTTGACAAGGTGTTTTGTGTTTGTTTTAACCATCTCATCACCTCACTTTTTTGTCTCCTTCCTTCTCTTTTGGCACTTGATCCATCTTCTTTAATTTGCAACCATTTAGAAGTAAGGTAAGTCCATAGCTTCATGATTTACTAGTTTATTGAATAGCATTTTACTAGTTTATTGAGTAGCATTTTAAGCTCTCCGTTCTTTATTTGAAAAGCAGATGAGTGGGACAGTTTAAGCATTTTTCAAAAAAGAAAACAAAATTAAATTTCAGTTTATTTTTATGAATGAGATACTAGATCAACTATGTGTGTTGATCACTGACTCTTTCCTACTACCATAAAAAGTTATGAAAGAAGCAGTTCTGAACTATTATTAAAAAAATTTAAAAATAAAAAAGCAGTTCTGGAGATATCTGGGAAGACTTGTGTAAGCTGATACAGAGTGAAATGAACAGAATCAAGAAAGCAATTTGTATAATAACAACAACATTATAAGTAGAAACAACTTTGAAAGACTTAAGAATTCTGATTCAATGACCAATCCCAGTTCCAGAAAACTTAAAATAGAGGATGTCCCTATCCATTGCCTAACAGAAAAGTATTAGGTTCAAATGAGATAAGTTGTTGAGATGTAATCAATGTGATTTTGTTTTGCTTCACTGTGCATATTTTTTTAAAACAGGGATTTTTTTTTTCTTTTTTTCAGTGGGGGAAGAAATGAGAGGGAGAGAAAAAGAAATACTTCTTAATTAGAAAAAAATAAAAGTAGAAAAGAAAGAAAAAAATTAAATTTTTGGAATTTGCATTATTGGAAAAAGTCTCTTCAATTTTCATTAAATTAAATGGGTATGTTGACTTCTGGTTTCTGTGACCAATTAAGATAGAGATACTTTCTCCAATTCTCATCCATAACCCTTTAAACCTTCCCCCCCTCAAAAAAAAAAAAAAAAAGGATCATGCACAAGAAAATAAAATTCAATTTCAGTTGTCTCCAAGGTCCAAGAAACCAAGAATCCTAATGTGTTAATTAATAGCAGAGAAGGATCATACCATATCCTTAACATATTCATTCAGCTCCTTTCCCCCAATGGCCACCATATTCTGGCAGTGCTTTGGGCTTGCAATGGAGCTCAACTCCTCTCTCTCTCTCTCTGTGCACCACTTCAAAAAAGTCAAAAGCCAGGAATCTATTCTAATGGAAACATTGTTCTACGCTGCAAAGGTGCTTAGCTAGAGAACTGAGAAACAGAAAGAATTGAATAGAATAAAACTTCAATGCCTGGGTTCATGAGCTTCAAAACAAGGGAAACTGATCTGTAGTCAGTTCTGTCCCCCTCTCCCCTCAGAAGTCACTTGAAGGCCAGTGAAACATTAATTGTGCAGCACAGAAAGCTGAAACAGTTTTAAGGACCAGCCCCAAGGAGTCAGAAAGTAAGAGGCAAAAGAATATAAATTGTAAAAGACTGAAATTACCAAAGATCTCAAAAGGAAGAAAATTTAGTTAAAAATTATCAGTCCAAGCAAATAAATCAATGGGAAAAATATTATTAATAGGAGGGGTCTCCAGACAAATGAGCACAGACATTTTTTTTTTTTAATTTTTTATTTTATTTTATAATTATAACATTTTTTGACAGTACATATGCATGGGTAATTTTTTACAACATTATCCCTTGCACTTACTTCTATTCAGATTTTTTCCCTTCCTCCCCCAACCCCCTCCCCCAGATGACAAGCAGTCTTATATATGTTAAATATATTACAGTATATTCTAGATACAATATATGTGTGTAGAACCGAATTTTTTGTTGCACAGGAAGAATTGGATTCAGAAGGTAAAAATAACAGTTTACATTCATTTCCCAGTGTTCCTTTTCTGGATGTAGCTGGTTCTGTCCATCATTAATAAGTTGGAATTGGATTAGCTCTTCTCTATGTTGAAGAAATCCACTTCCATCAGCATACATCCTCATACAGTATCATTGTTGAAGTGTATAATGATATTCTGGTTCTGCTCGTTTCACTCAGCATCAGTTGATGTAAGTCTCTCCAAGCCTCTCTGTATTTCTCCTGTTGGTCATTTCTTATAGAACAATAATATTCCATAACATTCATATACCATAGTTTACCCAACCATTCTCCAATTGATGGACATCCATTCATCTTCCAGCTTCTAGCCACTATGAAAAGGGCTGCCACAAACATTTTGGCACATACAGGACCCTTTCCCTTCTCTAGTAGTTCCTTGGGGTATAAGCCCAGTAGTAGTATGGCTGGGTCAAAGGGTATGCACATTTTGATAACTTTTTGGGCATAATTCCAGATTGCTCTCCAGAATGGTTGGATTCTTTCACAACTCCACCAACAATGCATCAGTGTCCCAGTTTTCCCACAGCCCCTCCAACATTCATCGTTATTTGTTCCTGTCATCTTAGCCAATCTGACAGGTGTGTAATGATACCTCAGAGTTGTCTTAATTTGCATTTCTCTGATCAATAGTGATTTGGAACACTCTTTCATATGAGTGGAAATAGTTTTAATTTCATCATCTGAAAATTGTCTGTTCATATCCTTTGACCATTTATCAATTGGAGAATGGCTTGATTTCTTATAAATTAAAGTCAATTCTCTGTATATTTTGGAGATGAGGCCTTTATCAGAACCTTTAACTGTAAAAATTTTTTCCCAATTTGTTACTTCCCTTCTAATCTTGTTTGCATTAGTTTTGTTTGTGCAGAAACTTTTTAATTTGGTGTAATCAAAATGTTCTATTTTGTGATCAATAATGGTCTCTAGTTCTCCCTTGGACACAAACTCCTTCCTCCTCCACAAGTCTGAGAGGTAAACCATCCCATGTTCCTCCAATTTATTTATGATTTCGTTCTTTATGCCTAAATCTTGGACCCATTTTGATCTAATCTTAGTATGTGGTGTTAAATGTGGGTCCATTCCTAGTTTCTGCCATACTAATTTCCAGTTTTCCCAGCAGTTTTTGTCAAATAATGAATTCTTATCCCAAAATTTGGGATCTTTGGGTTTGTCAAAGATTAGATTGCTATTTTTATTCACTATCTTGTCCTGTGAACCTAACCTATGCCACTGATCAACTAGTCTATTTCTTAGCCAATACCAAATGGTTTTGGTGACTGTTGCTTTATAATATAGCTTTAAATCAGGTACACTTAGACCACCTTCCTCTGACTTTTTTTTCATTAGTTCCCTTGCAATTCTCGACCTTTTATTCTTCCATATGAATTTTGTTGTTATTTTTTCTAGGTCATTAAAATAGTTTCTTGGGAGTCTGATTGGTATAGCACTAAATAAATAGATTAGTTTGGGGAGTATTGTCATCTTTACTATATTCGCTCGGCCTATCCAAGAACATTGAATGTCTTTCCAATTATTTAAATCTGACTTTATTTTTGTGGCAAGTGTTTTGTAATTTTGCTCATATAATTCCTGACTCTCCTTTGGTAGATATATTCCCAAATATTTGATACTATCGACTGTTATTTTGAATGGAATTTCTCTTTGTATCTCTTGCTGTTGGATTGTGTTGGTAATGTATAAAAATCCTGAGGATTTATGTGGATTTATTTTGTATCCTGCGACTTTGCTAAAATTCTGAATTATTTCTAATAGCTTTTTAGCAGAGTCTTTGGGGTTCTCTAAGTATACCATCATGTCATCTGCGAAAAGTGACAATTTGATTTCTTCATTTCCTACTCTAATTCCTTGGATCTCTTTCTCGGCTCTTATTGCCAAGGCTAGAGTTTCTAGTACTATATTGAATAGTAATGGTGATAGTGGGCAACCTTGTTTCACTCCTGATCTTACAGGGAAAGGTTCTAGTTTATCACCATTACATATGATGTTTACTGAAGGTTTTAAATATATGCTCCTTATTATTTTAAGGAATAGTCCATTTATTCCTATACTCTCAAGCGTTTTTAGTAGGAATGGATGTTGGATTTTATCAAATGCCTTTTCTGCATCTATTGAGATGATCATATGGTTTTTATTAATTTGATTATTAATATGGTCAATTATATTAATAGTTTTCCTAATATTAAACCAGCCCTGCATTCCTGGTATAAATCCCACTTGGTCATAGTGTATTATCCTGGGGATGATTTTCTGAAGTCTATTTGCTAATATCTTATTTAAGATTTTAGCATCAATATTCATTAAGGAAATTGGTCTATAGTTTTCTTTCTCAGTTTTCGATCTACCTGGTTTAGGTATCAGTACCATGTCTGTGTCATAGAAGGAATTTGGTAGGACTCCTTCAATCCCTATTTTTTCAAATAGTTTACATAGCATTGGAGTTAGTTGTTCTTTAAATGTTTGGTAGAATTCACCTGTAAATCCATCTGGTCCTGGGGACTTTTTCTTAGGAAGTTGGTTAATAGCTTGGTCTATTTCTTTTTCTGAGATGGGACTATTTAGACTACTTACTTCTTCCTCTGTTAATCTGGGCAAGCTATATTTTTGAAGGTATTCTTCCATTTCATTTAAGTTATCGAATTTATCGGCATAAAGTTGAGCGAAATAGCTCCTAACTATTGTTCTAATTTCCTCTTCATTAGTGGTGAGTTCACCCTTTTCATTTTCAAGACTATCAATTTGCTTTTTCTCTTTCCTTTTTTTAATCAGGTTTACTAAGGGTTTGTCTATTTTGTTGGTTTTTTCATAAAACCAACTCTTAGTTTTATTAATTAATTCAATAGTTTTTTTACTTTCAATTTTATTAATCTCACCTTTTATTTTTTGAATTTCAAGTTTTGTGTTTGTCTGAGGGTTTTTAATTTGTTCCTTTTCTAGCAATTTTAGTTGTAAACCCAATTCGTTGGCCCTCTCTTTCTCTATTTTATGCAAGTAGGCCTGTAGAGATATAAAACTTCCCCTAATTACTGCTTTGGCTGTATCCCACACATTTTGGTATGATGTCTCATTATTGTCATTTTCTTGGGTGAAGTTATTAATTATGTCTATGATTTGCTGTTTTACCCAATCATTCTTTAGTATAAGATTATTTAGTTTCCAATTATTTTTTGGTCTATTTTCCCCTGGCTTTTTATTAAATGTTATTTTGATTGCATTATGGTCTGAAAAGGATGCATTTACTATTTCTGCCTTACTGCATTTGATTTTGAGGTTTTTATGCCCTAGTATATGATCAATTTTTGTATAGGTTCCATGAACTGCTGAGAAGAAAGTATATTCCTTTCTGTCTCCATTTAGCTTTCGCCAAAGATCTATCATATCAAACTTTTCTAGTATTCTATTTACCTCTTTGACTTCTTTCTTATTTATTTTGTGGTTTGATTTATCTAATTCTGATAGTGCAAGGTTGAGATCTCCCGCTATTATAGTTTTGCTATCTATTTCCTCTTGCAGCTCTCTTAATTTCTCTTTTAAGAATTTAGATGCTGCACCACTTGGTGCATACATGTTTAATATTGATACTGCTTCACTATTGATGCTTCCCTTTAGCAGGATATAATGCCCTTCCTTATCTCTTATAATTAGATCAATTTTTGTTTTTGCTTGATCTGAGATGAGGATGGCTACTCCTGCTTTTTTGGTTTTGCCTGAAGCATAATAGATTCTGCTCCACCCTTTTACTTTTAGTTTGAATGTCTCATCCTGTTTCAGGTGTGTTTCCTGTAAACAACATATAGTAGGATTCTGACTTTTAATCCAGTCTGCTATCTGCTTCCTCTTTATGAGGCAGTTTGCCCCATTCACATTTATGGTTAGAAGGACTAATTCTATATTGCTTGCCATCCTATTAACCCCTGCTTATGCTTTTCCCCTTTCCTTCCCTTTTACCCTCCTATCCAGTATTAAACTGGTAAACACCACTTGCTTTTCACAGCCCTCCCTTTTTAGGATCCCTCCCCCACCTTAAAGATCCTCCCCTTATTTTACCCCTTTTCCTCGAAATTACTGTATTCCCTTCCCCTTAGCTTACTCCTTCCCTTTCACTTTTCAATGAAGTGGAAGAAGTTTCACCATAAATCGAATATGTCTATTGATACACGCTATGTTCATCTCCCTCCTTTCTTTCTCTCAGATATAATAGGTTACCTTTGCCTCTTCATGAGATGTAGTACCACCACTTTATACTTTTTTATGATATAATCTCCTTTCCACCTCTAGTTTCTAGTACAAATTGTACATATGTTCTTTACATATTTTTTGACAGAAGTATAGTTCTCAAGATTTCTTTTTACCTTTTTTAGAAGTCTCTTGAGTTCTGTATTTGAAGATCAAACCTCTTATGTAGGTCTGGTTTTTTCATCAAAAATAGATGGAATTCATTTATTTCGTTAAATGTCCATCTTCTTCCCTGGAAAACGATGCTCATTCTTGCTGGGTAAGTTATTCTTGGCTGCATACCAAGTTCCTTAGCCTTTCGGAATATCATGTTCCAGGCCCTGCGTTCTTTTAATGTGGATGCTGCTAGATCCTGTGTTATCCTTATTGTGGATCCTCCATATCTGAATTGTTTTTTTCTAGCAGCTTCCAATATCTTTTCCTTTGTCTGATGGTTCTTGAACTTGGCCACTATATTTCTTGGCGTTTTGATTTTAGGGTCCCTTTCAGTAGGTGATCGATGAATTTTCTCAATGTCTATTTTACCCTCTGTTTCCAAAACGTCTGGGCAGTTCTCTTTGATAATTTCCTCGAAAATGGTGTCCAAGCTCTTTTTTTCCTCCCATTTTTCAGGGAGTCCGATTATTCTCAAATTGTCTCTCCTGGATCTGTTTTCCAGGTCTGTTGTCTTTCTGGTAAGGTACTTGACAGTCTTTTCAATTGTTTCATTTCTCTGGTTTTGCTTGACTCCCTCTTGGTTTCTCCTTGAGTCATTCATTTCTACTTGTTCCAGTCTAATTTTCAATGATGTATTTTCTTCACTCACTTTTTTTATATCTCTTTGTAATTGTCCAATTGAGTTTTTATCTTCTATGGAATTTTTTTCCATTTTATCCATTTTATTTTTTTGAGAGCTGATTTCTTTTTCCAGCTCTCTAATCCTGTTTTCCTTGGAGTTGTTTACCTTTTCCAGCTCACTAATCCTGTTTTCCTTGGAGTTGTTTACCTTTTCCAGCTCACTAATCTTGTTTCTCAATGATTTGATTTCTTTATCCATTCTGTCTTTGAATGCATGGGATGACTTCTCCAGGCTCTCTTGCCAAGCTTCCCTTTCCTTTTCCCATTTCTCTTCCAGCTCTCTTGTGAGAGCCTTTTTGATTTCCTCTATGAGGTTCTTTTGTATTGAGGAGCAGCTTATATCCCTCCCAGGGGATACATCTGGGGACAGTCTGTTCCTAGTCTCCTCAGCATTTGAAGTCTGCTCCCTCTCCACACAGAAGCTGTCAATGGTTAGAGCCCTTTTGAATTTTTTGTTCATTTTGTCAGAGTAGGAATCAAAGAAAACAAACTGACAAGAGAAACAATTGGTCTGTTTTGCGGGGGATAGGGCTGGATGTTATTAATGGGCTTCCTCTACAGACTGGGGGTAGGGCAGCAGAGAGCCACTAACAGAACAGCAATGACTGTACTGAGTCTGCGCTCTGAGGCTCTGAGAACGCACCGAGTCAGTCCAGGTGGGGGTTGGGGGTGGCCGGGCTCTGAGAGACGCTGGCTTTCTGGGGTTTTAATCTTCACCTCCGGTGTTTACACCCTCTCCACCGCTCCTGGCTTGCTGCCAAAACGGAGCATCCACACTGGGGCAAAAGCCCTTTCACAGAAACAGCAGAGATCACACCCCTCCCCCTCAGGTCTGAGCTGTGTGAGCTGCCTGTCTTGCTCTGGCTGTCTGCCCTCAGTCTGCGCCCAGTCTGATTGACCCTCCCCCGAACAAACACAGACCTTTTCTGGCGACTTTCAAGGATGTCTTCTCTTGGTGATAATTTGTGGATTTCTTTCTGGGTCAAGCATTAAGTCAGAGGCTTGTCATGAAGTAAGTTCTGAGAGAATACGAGGAACTCAAGCAGCTGTCTGCCTCCACGCCGCCATCTTGGCCGGAAGTCCCAGACATTTATAAATAAACAGTGTAAGACCAGGGAAAATGAAGCAGCATCTTATCAGGCAGAGGATCCTATAGATACCCCAAAAGAGCATGGAACCATAGAAAGATGTCCCCAAATGATTTAAGGGAAAAATAAAAATTGCAGGGAAAGATTATCATAGGATGTGTATATAGAAGCTAACTTGAAAAAACAATACTTTAATTCCATCTTTAAAAAATTGTTAACATTGTGACAAAAAACCATGAAAAGAGTTGAGAAATGTGCCTCCTTCCTTTTTTTTTTTTTTTTTTTTGCCAGAGATGGGGACTATTACTGTGAATCCATACATATACACATGCCAACAATATAATTAAAGGACCAATAGAGGACTTCAATAATCAGTGTTTGAACATGTGCTTTTTAAAAAAATTAAAGCTTTTTATTTTCAAAACATATGTATGGATAATTTTCAACGTTCACCTTTAGAAAACCTTGCATTCCAAATTTTTTTCTTCCCTGTTCCCCCCCAACTCCTTCCCTAGATGGCTCATAATCCAGCATATGTTAAATGTGCTGTTCTTCTATACATATTTCCGCAATTATTGTGCTGCATAAGAAAAATCACATCAAAAGGGGGAAAATAAGAAATAAACCAAAATGTAAGCAAACAGCAACAAAAAAGTGAAAATATTATGTTGTGATCCACACTCAGTCCCCACTGTTTTCTCTTTAAGTGCAGATAGCTTTCTTCATAACAAGACCATCGGAACTGGCCTGAATCACCTCACTGTTAAAAAGACCACATCCATCATATAATTTTGCTATTGCTGTATATAATGTTCTCCTGTGAACCTGTGCTTTTAAAATTTTTATCAATAATTTGATTAAATCTGGAAGGGATAGCTAACAGAGTGGATGATAAGAGTAGGGCTCCAAAAGTATGTTGAGCGGCTAGCATTGAGCTAAATCTAATAAGATGAAATTCAATAGGAATAAAAACATCTTACATTTGGATTAAAAAAAACTTCAAAAGTATAAGATGTGGGAGGCATGGTTAGACAAGAGTCTTTCTGAAAATGATCTGAAAGTTTTAGCAATCTGCCATCTCAAAATGAGTCAATAAGTGTGAAGTGGCAGCCAGAAAGGCTGATGCAATCTCATGCTGCATTAAGAGCCAACTTCCAGGAAGAAGGAGGTTCTTTTGTAGTCTGCCCTCATCAGACCTCATCTGCAGTCTCATGTTTATTTTTGGGCACCACAATTTAAGAAAGACATTGATAAGTCGGAGAATATGAATAGGAAAGAGAGTGGGAATGACAAGAGCTTTGAGTCAATGTCATATGAGGAGCAGCTGAAGGAACGGGTCATATTTAGCCTGGAGAATGACGCCTCAGAGGACATGATAGCTTTCTTTAAGTATGTGAAGAACTGTCCTGTGAAAGAGGGATCAGACTCATTCTGTTCAGCCACACAAGGCAGAATCAGGAGAATGGGCATAAATTGCAAAGAGACAAAGTCAGGCTTAATATCAGTAGAAATTATCTAATAATCAAAGTTGTCTGAAATTAGAATGAGTCACTTCAAGGGATGGTGGTTTTTCCCTCTTTGGAGGTTTTCAAGCAGAGTCTAGATGACCATTTTTCAAATATGTTATAGTGGGGCTTTCCTTTCTATAAGATTTGCCACTGAGATAACCAACTCTTAAATTTTGTACATACAATACTAAATCTCTTCAAATTTTACAAAATATATTCCTCCTAACAGCCCTGAAAAATAGAAAAAAATTTATTATCCCCATTTTACAGATGATGAAACTGAAGCTCAGTGAAGGAAATGACTAGACCACATTCATATAGTTAATAAGTGGTAGAACCAGGAATAGAACTAACACATCCTAATTCCAAATCCAGCATAATTTTTTTTCACTAAATTATTGTTTTTGTTGTTCATTCAGGTCCAACTCTTCAATAAGCCATTTGGAGTTTTCTTGCAAAGATAACAGGGTAATTTGTCATTTCCTTCTCTGGTCCATTTTTCAGATGAGAAAACTGAGACAAACAGGATAAAATGATTTGCCCAGGATTACACAGTCAGTAAGTGTCTGAGACTAGATTTGAACTCAGCCAGATGAGACTTCCTGACTCTAGATACAACATTCTATGCACTGTGGCACCACCTAGCTACCCCTTCTACTACATTAGAGATGTCAAACATATGACTTGTGCTCCATATTCAAACCCCTCCTGGATATAGCCCAAAACAAATTAAAATGTATTGGGGAAGTAATTTTAAAAATAAATAAAAATACGATAAAACATAGATAATATTAATATGTGGTTTCCTAGATCAATACCCTGTCTGCGGGGATCCTTATGTGTAATTTAATGACCCTGAATCAAGGTTTGACACTACTGCATTAAACAATATCCCTTCAACCATTAGTACTGTGATTTGCTACATTGTAAGTTAGTTTCATGCTGTTTCAATAGAAAACTCTATCTCAAGTACCAAATGGAACTCCTACCAAGAATATATCTTCCACCATGAAAGAACATCCTTCCTATATATCTCCTCCACTGCTCAGATAGAGCAGGAATTGCTCCTTCCCTTTTATCTTGAATCAGTAACCTTTAGAGAGGAATCTTCCAGTTCCCTCTCCATACTCCATTCCCAAGAATATGAGGGAATTCACCCTCACTGCTCTCTTCCCACTCATCTCAACATAGGACAAGAAGGGATTCCTGGCACAGCAGCAATTCGTAGTGAATAGAAGTTAATAATCAACTAAACATTTATTAAGTAACTACTATGTGCCAAGTACTATGCAAGACTGAGGATACAATGACAAAAAAAGAAGCAGTTCCTCCTTTCAAGAATTTTGCATTCTATGGGGGAATACAGTATATGTAATATATCTATACATAAAGTATACATAAAAGATTTCAATGTAACAAGAGAAGGAGGGTGCTAAAAAGCTGGGTGAACTCCATGAAAAGCTTCACATACAAGATGGAATTGCACCGAGTTTTGAACAAGAAAAAGCATGGATCCCCCCAGAATATAAGCTAAATGGAATAAGCAATTAAATAGTGCTTACTGTGTGCCACAAATATTCTCTCTTTATTCTCACAATAATTCTGAGAAATTGGTGTTGTTTTTAATCTACATTTCTACAGTTGAGAGAATTGAGGCAAACAGAGGTTGAATTTAAACTCAGATCTTCTGGACTCCAAGTATCACACTATTTTGTGACCCAGCAGCCCTATAACCCAGTAACTAACTGAATTATGTCCGGATTGTATACTGTCTTGTACACTGTAATTATATTTGTGAGCCTTAGAGAGGTGAAAGATGAATGAAGTCTCAAGTGACAGTGTAATAAAACAATTATGAAGTGCTGTTCATCTGCCTTCTTAATAGCAGTTATGCCTTGCAAGGAATGAATTCTCAAGTCCTCCTCCAATACCTCAGTATAGCACAGTGATGACTCAAATTGTCAGTAGCTTTGCCAGTGGAGCCCAAGCTCTAGTAAATCCTTTGCTTTTATCATGGCACTGAGGTACAGTGGAAAGAACACTGGTTCTAGAAATAGAGTACTGGGATTCAAATCTGCTTCTGACAATAACTACCTATATGAGCTTGTAGAAACCATTTCAGTTCTTTAGGACTTGGCTTCCTCATCTAGAAAGAAGGGGTTGGACTAGTTGGTCTTTGAGATTACTTCCAGATGTAGAGCAATAATCCTCATTTGTATGAGGAACTCCCTCCAACAAAGATCAGCAACTTGTCTGTAATTTATCATCTGACAGGATTGCCTAAGTCATTAACAGAATGAATGATTTGCCTATAATCACATAATGAACAGCTAAGTGGCAGATGGAGAGAGTGTAGTGCCTAGATGCAGGAAGACTCATCTTCTGAGTTCAAATCTAGTCTCAGATACTTAATAGTTATGTGATCCTGTCCAAGTCATTTAACCTTGCTTTTCCCTCAGTTTCCTCACCTATAAAATAAGCTGAAGAAGGAAGTGTCAAACCATTCTGGTGTCTTTACCAGGAAAACCCCAAATTGGACCACAAAAAGTCAGCAAAATCACAAACCCCCACATACATACATAATTCTTCCATTTCCCAAGAGTCTATGTTGTCCAAGTGCTCATTTATTCATCCCTTCTCAATCCTCTTTCTCGTGCTGCCCGCCTCCCTTCCCTTCTTATCCTCCCATTCCCATGTCATCTGCCTTAGTATCCCTACTCTTTGTCACTTGTCTCTGTATTTTCCACACAGTTGATCCTTACACCCTTTGTAGCATTAATATGATTGCTTCCCATTTGCTGCTATTAATCTTAGTCTTTTGGTGAGAGTACCCTAAAAACTGGGGCATGCCTGCCCCTAAATTAATTATCAATTCAAATATAGATCTTTAAGGTTATTGCTACTCTTTAAACTTAGATTTAATTGTTCTACTTGTTAAATGAATTTACTTGTTTTTTTCCTTTGGCTTTAGCTTCAGGTAATTTCCATAATATTCAAATCAGTCATGAAAAAGCATTAAAAATTTTCACATTTTCTCAATAGGAGCCTTTATTTCAATTTATCTTATTGGGTTTTTATGCTCCACAATGCTAAGAATAAGACTTCCCACCCCCCAAGTTTTAGCTGCTTCTGAGTTTTTTTGGTTCAATGCCATAGATATGACTTGTAGGTTCATTGATCCAAAAATGAGTAAAGAATATATCTGTTTTAAAGGGGGGGGGGGGGGAAAGACACTTTCCAATCTCTTTCACAAAACATTTGTGTCTCTAATGCAGAATAGAATTGATTTTAATTCTTCTCAGTGACAAGATTTGTATGAGCTGATGTAGTGAAGTAAGCAAAACCAGGAAAGCAACTTATACTATCATATTATAAAAGGGAACCATTTTGAGGACTTTTATAAACTGATGAAGATTGAAATGAGAAGAACCACGAGAACAGTGTAAAGAAAAACAGCTTTAAACCCCGATCAATGCAATGACCAGTATCATTCTAGAGAACCAATCATGAAATATGTTGCCCACCTTCTGAGAGAATGAGGATGGACTCAAAATGTAGAATAAGATATATATTTTCAGACATGGATCCTATAAGAATTAGTTTTGTCTGATTTTGTTATAACAGTTTTGTTTCTGATTTGTTTTTTTTTTCAGTTTGTGGGTAAAAGGGAGTAGGGTTGAAGATAAGAGAGTTTGTTCAAAAAAAAGAAAACGAGAGGAGAGAAAACAAGAATTGAAGTACTTCTTAATGTACAGGAGAGACCAAAAGGAAAGCCAGAAAGAATCACAGACAAGTAGAATAGTTATTAAAATTCTATGTTCAATTTTATTACATATTTAAAAAGAAAGACAAACTGTATATAATTAGTTTAACAATTTCATGTACAAACCTCCTTTTTTTGTTCTTATTATACAAATACATATAAATGTCCACTTTTTTTGCTATTTTAAAAATTCATAATAAAGATAAATAAATAATTGATTTTGAAAAATTCTCCCTAACATAAGAAATTCAGGAATTCAGGAAGGATTAATTCCTCTTTGGAAAGATTTTACACTTAAAGGAGCAACATTAATAATGGTGTCAGAGTTAAGCAGTTTATGTAATACTGCACATCAGTTTGGCATCTCTCACCATTCAGAGAACATTTCCACATGAAAGTCGTCTTATTATCTCAAATACAGTAAATACAGATCTGAATTCAGTGATTTCATACACACACACACACACACACAGCTACCTCTCTAAATTTCCTTATTTTAATTAATGACTATTTTTTCCAGTGGTCCCTTATTATTTCCAGGATCAAATCTTTTGTTTAGAGCTCAAAGCCCTTTATAACCTGCCCTCCCTGTTCCTAGTCACTCACCCACTCCCTATTGTACTCAATGACCCACTCAGTGACATTGGCCTCCTCATGTTTTCTCATGCGCAATCCTTCCAATATTAACCCTGGACATTTTCACTGACTATCCACCTTTCTTAAAAGTCTCTCCCTCCTCAATTCTGCCATCTAAATTCCCTGGCTTCAAGTCCCCATTTACATTTCACTTTTTACAAGAAGCTTTTCCCAATCCCCCTTAATTCTACTATCTTCCTTCTATTTGTTGTTGTTTAGTTAATTAATCAGGCCTAATGAATCTATTTTGGATTTTCTTGACAAAGACACTGGAAAGGTTTGCCATTTTCTTCTTCAGCTTATTTTACAAATGAGGCAAGGTTAAGTGACTTGCCCAGTATTCCACAGCTAGTAATTGTCTGAGGCCACATTTGAATTCAGGTCCTCCTGATTCCAGGCCTTCTATCCATTGCACCACCTAGCTAACCCTTCCCTTTAGTTATCTCTAATTTATCCTACATATAACTTATCTGCACATAGTTGTTTGCATATTGTCTCCCCATTCAACTACTCTCCCCCTTAAGAGCTGATTGACTTCTTTTCTTCATATTCAGCAATTAAAACAGTATCTGACACATAATAAGTGTCATTTTGTAAGAAAAAAAAATCTTTATTCATTGCCTTTAAGGCTCAAATTTTAAAATTATCTTTTACTCTTTTCTCTCTTTCATTTTCCATGACTAAACAGTCACCAATATCTATAGACTCTTCTCTTGAAACATGTCTGATATTTGTTACTTTTTTTCTTTCTTACTGTCAATGTCCTAACTCTGTTTTCATGGTCTCATGTCTGTATGATTATGCCAGCCACATAGCTGGCCTCCTTGCCTTCAATCTCTTCTATCTCCAATCCATCCAAAAGACTACCACCAAAGGAATCTTTCTAAAGCACCGTTTGTTTTTTTTTCATGTCAAATTATTTCTGAAGAACCTCCAAATGCTCCACATTTTTTAAGAAATTAAGTCATGAGTGTGGATCACGACATAGTATTTTCACCATTTTTGTTGTTGTTTGTTTGCAGTTAGTTTTCTTTCTCATTCTTTTTCCTTTTCGATCTGATTTTTATGTAGTACCATAATTTTAGAAATATGTATAGAAGAATTGCACATGGGGAGGGGAGGAAGCAATAGGGGCAAAGGGAGGAAAATTTGTAACACAAGGTTTTGCAAGGATCAATCTTGAAAAAGTATCCATATATTTGTTTTGAAAATGAAAAGCTTTAATAATAATAAAAAAGAAGTAAAATGTGATACCAACAACAACCAGGAAAAAAAACAGAAGAAATTAAGTCCAAATCTATTATCATAGCTCTCAAGATCTTCCTCCAATCTAGTTCTACTCCATCTTTCTAATCCAATATCAATACCAATAAACAACACCAAACTAATTTCTTTGCTGTATCCTGAATATCTATTATTCTTCTTGGTAGCAGGAACAGTTTTCATTTTGTATTGTATCTCCAATGTTTAATATATTTTTAAAACATTATTGGTTGTAATAAATGTTTGTTGAACAAAATTGAGTCCCTAACTCTGAACCCTTACCAATGTTATTTCTCTCAAGTTACTCCTGTCTTCCAAATCCTATTTTCCAAATCCAAATTTCCAAATCATTTTTAATGGCCAAGAGAAAATCCTGCCTACTATTTTGGCCAATGATCAGCCCACAAGATTTTCCCTTATCTCTAAATTTTTACAGCATTTTTATCACAATGCAATCTGAATGACACAAATGCAAGCCTGTAAACAGAGCTTATGATCCCATTATGTATAGTACTGAGAAACCTTTCTTCATTGGAGAAAATTACTTCCCAAAAGTCTATGTATACATAGCTTATAGCTTAATGATATCACCCAGTACATATGGATTCAGGAAACATACATGGTTTCAGCATACATGGTTTAAAAAGGAGAATGGAAATATTTCAGATATAGTATGACATGGGATTCTGATAGTTGAGCAATAGACACATGTAAGGGAAGTGGAGGGGAGAGAATCAAAGAAATAGCAATTAAGTCTAAACCATGCTGCGGATATGAACGCAGATTGTAGAATCAAGCTAGCAAGGAGAGTGAAGTGATGGAGAAATGGAGAAACACAGCAGGAGGCTCCCCCAGTGTTTCCCAAGAAAAATCACAAGCACTCCTAAGACTGTTACTGTGACAAGATGAGCGCAGCTTCTAGCTGCAATGCCAAAAATCCATTGCTCCTGAGGCTGCAACTGTGGTGAAAAGAAAGGGAAACAACTAAATCTGTCATCTGTGCTAGTCTATGACACTTTTCTGAAACAACTCATGTGTTTCTCTCTTGCTGTATTGGAGAAAAACAGGGTCAGTTAACTGGAAGTCAACTAGTACATCTAATAGACAGAGACTGTAGTTATTTGGTAATGAGTGTCAAGAATAATTGATACTTGATGCATATCCTTGTAATTACCTTGCCATTCTAATTAAATGTCTTTGCTTTGAAATACATGTGTCATATGTCTTGATCTAACATAGAAACTCATCAGTGAGGGTACACAGCTGCTTCAGATCCCTTTCAATTCCAATCTATCTTTCCTCAGCTGTGAAAGTGAGCTTCCTAAATCATAGCTCTGACCACACCATCCCTCTACACTTAATACTACAAGGGCTCCCTATCACCCCCAGAATTAAATATAAAACCTTATGTTTGGGATGAAAAGCCCCTCTTACTGTTCCAGTTCTTACACTGCTCCCCCCACCTCCCAATTTGATCAAGGAACACTGGTCTCCCTCTAAAGTCACTCCATGTCCCAACTTTGGGCATTTTCACTGATTGTGTCTAAAGCCCAGAATGTTCTTCCCTCCTGGCTTCTCTAGCCTCCTTCAAGTCCTAGATAAAACCATATCTTCTACAAGAAGCCTTCTTAATCCCCCTTCATTATTTTCCTCTGTTGCTCTTCTCCAATTTATCCTATACATAACTTGTTTGTAGCTGATTGTTTGCATGTTGTTTCCTCCATTAGACTGTGAATTCCTTGAGAGCAGAGACTCTTACTGGCTTCTTTTGTATCCCCAGCAAAATAGTAGATACTTTAAAAATACTTTTTGACTGACTGACTGACTGTCATTTTGAATAGAAAAGTATCCAACCAGTAACATGTACTTAGGTGACACTGAGGAAGTGCCACACCAAAAGGACCTCCGGTTATACCTACAATATGATAAATTATTTCATATATATACATATAAATTATTTCGTATATATACATATATATGAGAATGTATATTTAAGTATGTATGTATTGTCTTGCTTCTCCAACCATATTGTTTTGTGTAGTACAATTATATGCATTTAGAAAAAGGATTGTTTATAATATATTGGTCACATTGTACTGACTTTTCAATACAAGAAAATATACTTGCAAACTCTGTTATGAAGCATTCCATTAACAGGAATTCTCTGTTAATTCAACACTTTGGAATACTTAAAGAGCACTGACCATTTATGCCCTTAATGATAAGCCTAAAGTTTGATGAAATCTTAAAGTGCTATCTGAGTCCTCAAGGAGAAAAAAAAAAATCACAGAATGTCCAATTTGGAATGGACTGTAGGAGCTATCTGATCCAATTTATATCTAAAGAAAAATTCATATTATTTATTTTATATATAACATATGAACTATTAATATAGCAAAAACCCTTAAGAATTACCTTTTGTTCAATGCATTTTTAGTGTCTGATGGATTCTATTGTATTCTAAATTGCTTTTTTCTTCAAAATTTAATTGACTGGGGGCAGCTAGGCGGTGCAGTGGGTAGAGCATCAGCCTTAAATTCAGGAGGACCTGAGTTCAAATCTGATCTCAGACCCTTAACACTTCCTAGCTGTGTGACCCTGGGCAAGTCACTTAACCCTAGCCTCAGGAAAAAAAAAAATTTTAATTGATTACCCATGTATGAAGACTCTCCACTAACTGGAATATTTGGTTCAGTAAGTTCTCCTTCAAGAATCGCTATCATCTGGTATGGTTAGGGAATTTTTTTTTCCTGTTGTTGAGGAATCCTTGGATGTCTTTAACTCATACCCTACTATGAAAATACTGGGACCAAGAGCTTCTTGATCCAAAATTCTAAATGCAAATATTCCATCTAACCTATTGACCTCAGAATGAAGAATTGACAAGTTTAATAGAAATGCTTCTCTTACCTTACTAAGAGGTAACCTTCTTGTATCTGAGTCCAAAAGTGGTTTATGAGGATCTAGTACAAATGGCAGAAACTGGTGTTGTTTACTGGCAATAAGAATTCAAGAATGGTTTGAAGCAGTGGTGTCTCATAGCAACTATCTGTCAGCTAACTCTGGTATTACCATCACAGCTAGTATCAGTAACAAGCACATGATGATTTATACATTAAGCTATGAAGGGTCTATTACTAGCAAGAGTACTGAGTATAATAGAATTGCAATGTCAACACTTTGGAAGGAACTTTGAACAATCAAAAGATATGAAATCTAATTCATAGTTCTTAAAGAAATAAGGAATAGTGAGCTGAAAGGAAAATTAGTCAGAAGGTCTAATAAAAATTAGGCAATGAATTAACTTACTGAGAAATTTAACTGATTCTTTCTCTTCTTTATACTTTCCTTAAGTTTGATTTTCTACATGAAGTCTTTCCAGATCCCCTTAACAAATAGTGCTCATTACCTTGTACTTAATTACTTTGCATATTTGTAATTATTCACCTTGTTAATGCTATATATATACTTGTAATTTCCCCCATTCAAGATGTAAACTTCTTAAGGGTAGGGATTGTTTCATTGCTTATATTCATATTCCCAGAGCCTAGAACAACATCTGGCAAAGAACAGATATTTAATAAATACCCAGAAGATTGAAGGGGAACTTGTGAGTGAACTTTCTACTTTTTTCCCCTTATATTCTGATAAATTAATAGAGCCATAACTGGGGGGAAGGGGGAAGGGGGAGAGACAGAGAAACAGACAGGCAGAAACAAAGAGCAAGAGCAAGAACCAGAGCAAGAGCATGTTTAGGAGAAAGGGCAGCTAGTTGGTGCAATAGATAGAACACTAAACCAGGAAGCTCATCTTCCTAAATTTAAATCCAACCTCAGACACAACAATATGACCCTGGGAAAATCACCTTACCCTATTTGCTTCAGTTTCTCATTTGTAAAGTGATCTGGAAAAGGAAATAGCAAACCTTTCCAGTATCTTTGCCAAGAAAACTCCAAATAGTGTCACAAAGTGATACAACTGGAATAACTCAACAATAAATGTTTGGGGAGACATAAGGCTAATTGGGAGGTGGTAAAACCACATGTGTCTTTCTCTAATTATATATAAGACATGTAAGTGTGAGAGAGTACTACCAGTGGAGTATTATCCTTGAAGCTCTTGAAGTATCTTTGGGAAACATGATGGTGCCCCTGCTGCTTGGATTTGATTCTTTGCCATATTTTAAATAAATGTCTTTTTCAATTATTATATCATTTGTCTATGATTCCATCTGTCCAAGATTCAGAGGGACATGAACTATGGCAGCGAGCAATAGAATATGGATTCACAAAAGTTCTTGTAATTGCTGATAGAATGGAGAGATACTCTATTTTTATTATAATTTGAAATTCTAAAATTTCATATGCTACAGTTTAATATTTTAATATTAATTTTTATATTAATTTTTAAAATGTTTTTGTTGTATTAAATCAATTTCATTGATAACTTTTGTTTTATATCACCTACATTACTCACCACATTCCTTCTTCATTCCCTCCCAGAGAGTCATCCCTTATGATATTATAATAAATTCCTTGAAATATTGTTGTTGGTTGTTTGTTATTGATTGTCCTTGGTTCTGAAGAGGAAATAACACCACAAGGTTGATATTTTGATTTGCAAGTGAATTGGGTTTAAGTGAGAGAAGGCTTGCAAAGTCATCAGTCTTACTCTTTCCTCCAAAGTCATCAGAATCCAGTGGCACAACATAGGTCAAGACAATTGACAATAGCCCAGGAGACAGTTGGAGACCTTGGCCTTTTTAAGCTAAAGTCTTTCCCAGATCTCAGTTTGTCTGAGGCAATGCCCATTCAGTGATTAAAGTATAGGTAAGAATTGAGACAAAAGATGGCCTCATTTGCCTTCACAAAAGAAGGGAAGATCCTTATAGGATTAAGAGAAAGAAAGAAATTCAATAAAAGTAGCCAATGTATATTTTTTTAAAGTCTTATGGTATATGCAATGTTCAACACCCATGATCTCCTACCCTTATCAACAATGAAAGCAGGGGAGAGATATCTTCCCATAAGAATGCTATATATGAAATTATTTTCTAAGGACTTTTACATATCTTTCTTCTGTAAGCTCTTCAAAAACAAAGATTGTCTTTTATTTCCTTTTATTTCTATGGTAATCTTAGGTTCTAAGACATATTAAGTATTCACTAAATATGTGACTTAAAAAGTGTGACTTAAAAAGTGAATGAAGCCTGCCAATAAATGCAAAAGTGTCAGAAAAAACTTTTTTTTCATCAGCAAAATACAGCAGGGGTTTCTAGTATTGAAGGGTGTAAAGGGCTGAAATTCTGAGCCAATGCACTGAGGTCGGACAACAGAACACTTAAGGCTAACTACCAATTGGACAATACTCTATTAGAATATGCTTGGAAAATAGCCCTTCCCACTATCCTGAGCTGGCCCAATCGTTTGGTGTATACAGAAAATTATAGGAGGGACTAGGGGATGGAGTGAGACTAGCCAGGGTCACTTTTTGGGCTGGAGACCAAGAGAAGAGGTCAGGGAGATCCTGTGCATCCATTCTCTTTACTTCTACTGCTAAATATCAAGAATAAAGACCAAGGACTTTTGCTTAGCCTGACTCCAGCTGATTCTAAGATATCCAGGGTGCTAACTCGGTCTTCACAGAAGAGTCCTGCTCTGCTGAAACCTCTGAATTCTTTCTCAGAATAATGTTTTTAAATGCATAAAAAGAAATACACAGATTACAAAGGAAACTACACTTAGATTCATAGATCCCAAGAAACCCTGGATTAGATTATCTCTAAGGACCCTTTTAGTATTTATATCATTAGATTCTATGGAATGGGATTAGACCTGTTAGTTAAAGTCCTGAAGATTCTTTGATGACAGTACATTATGCAAATATGCCCATCTTTTCTCACAAAGTAGTCTGAAGACATTATAAATAAAGCAACTGATCAATGTTTTTCAAAGCACAAGCAGAATAAATGCATTTTCAACTAAAGGTGAGGTGTTTAGTTTTGCTATATGTGGATGCTCAAATGGATTGGGCTTTTTATAAGAAAACAGTTGTCCTAAAAATGCTGATCTCTCTCCCATAATGTAGCCTTTTATAAAACAAGTAAATCATGTAATGGCAGAGCTCAAAATAGCAATCACAGAGACTGAGCAAAATAGAAAATGATTGATCTTTGACTCAGCTTGCTTGTCATCATTATGGTCAATTACCCAATAAAACTCTGGAACATCAAGGCTCAGGTTAGGACACAACTTCTTCAAAGACTAATGAACTACCTAGTACTTCTCATTTGAATCACACTTACTTAACATTTACATAACACTATAAAGTTTCCAAAGAGTTTTCTTCATAATAAACAACCATAGGATCAGACTACTGAATCCCTTATCAGAAAGGCTTGCTGTATGTATCAATTGCCTAACTTATCAATTCATTTAACTTTCCTTTGCTATTAGGAAATGTGGTTCAATTTGGAATAGAAGAGTGGGATGGGTGATTTCCAAAAATGATTGTGATATAAAAACAAAATGCATCAATAAATTTATTTAAAATAATAAAAGAATTAAGATCATTAAGATATTTTAGCCTATAAATAGCTATGTAAACACTAAAAGAAGCAAAAACAGAAAGTAGAAAAAAGTCTTCTTAAAGATTTTACAATGTAGATATTTCTAGTATATTTCAATTTATAACTGGAAAATAGAAGCAAATCAAAAAATCTTAAAAATTGCTCACTTCCTTGCTTTCTGTTCCTCAGCAATATATTAGGGGAAAAAATTTGGAGGAGGTTGGCCTTGAACCAGGTTTTGAAAAAAGTGATAGAAATAAATATGAAATAAATAGAGTGGGTGGCAGGTCAAGACAGAGTATGAGCAAAGGCACAAAGAAAGGAAGAAGCAAAATATAGTCAGTAAATGATAAGAAGGCTAAAATAATTGCAGTAATAGCACCATATTGGAGAATCCTGAAAGATACTTAAAGGAAGAAGTTTGTACTTTGCATGCTAGCTTAAGGGATTTTCTTCTTTTTAATTTATTGATATCTTTTGTCTTTACATTACTTTTTTATTCCAGATACATCTATCCCATCCTTCTCTCAGTGACTTACCTCTTATAACAACAATAGAAAACAATATGAAAAAAGTCAGTTCAGCAAAACTAACCAACATATTAAGTGCGACTGACATTACAAGCTATGTATCACATCCATAGTGCCCTACCTCTGCAAAGAAGGGAGGGAGATGTATTTGTCATTTCTTTGGGGACACAAGCTTGGTCATTAGTCATATATAGCAGTTTTTTGTGGAAAAAGTTAGAATTCAATTTCTTAATGGGGAGGCTCTTTTTTCCATTTCCAAAAATTGTATGTTCATCTATATTAGTTTCTTAGTTCTATTTACTTCACTCTTCATCAGCTCACATAAGTTGCCCCAGGAATCATTGAGGTTTTTGTTTGTTTGTTTGTTTGTTTGTTTTGTTTTGTTTTGTTTCCTGAGGCTGGGATTAAGTGACTTGCCCAGGATCACACATTCTGACTTTGTGACCCTATTTGAGTTTTTTTTGGCAAAGACTGGAGAGATGTGCTATTTTCTTCTTTGGCTTATTTGCATATAAGAATGCAAATAGGATTAAGTGTCTTGCCATACAACTAGTAAATGTTTGAAGCTCAGATTTGAACTCGGGTCCTCCTGAATTCAGGGCTGGTGCTCTATCCACTGCGCCACCTAGCTGCCCCAATCATTGAGTTTTTCATGTTCATTATTTCTTGCAATATTGTTGTTTAGTTGTGTCCAACTCTTTGTGACCCCATGAACCATAGTATATCAATATTATCCATGGGGTTTTCTTGGTAAATGATACTGGCACATTTTGCCATTTTCTTCTTCAATGAATTAAGGCAAACAGGGTTAAGTAAAGTAACTTGCCTGGCATTACACAGCTACTCCAGACCCAGCACTCTTATTTCCTGAACCAAGGCTAGCAGGGGTTAAGTAACTTACCTAGAGTCTTAAAATTAATAAATATTTGAGGCTGGATTTGAACTCAAGTCTTCTTGACTCTAGGAGCAGCATTTTATCCACTGAGCCATCTAGATGCCCTTCTTACAGTATAGTAATATTCTATTACATTCATATATTATAATTTCCCCATTCCCCCAAAAAATGGATAGATTTTTTTTCTGTTAAAATGCTCCTATGAATATTTTGGTGTACATAGGATCTATCTGTCTTTGACCTCAGTGTAGGAAATGCCTTGAAACTGGGCTCTCTAGATCAAAAGATAATAACATTTTTGTCACTTTCTTAACATTACTCCAAATTGCTTTCCAGAATGGTTGAACTAATTATAGATCCTCTGGGGATTTACATTTCCTTTGATCTATTTCTTAAATGAAAGTGTACGATGGTTAAAAAAACAAAAACAAAAAAACTAACATTTGAAAAGGCCTTTAGGTTTTTCTTCTTGTACTCAATTTCTTAAAAATCTCTGATCTTGTGGTCTTCCTGGTCTACATAACTTTTGTATATATAATTGATTGGGAACCTGGAAATCTGGATATTAGCAAAAAGATTATTGCCATAATTCAGGTCTTTCTTAGGAGATAAAGATGCCTCCTGCAAAATAACAATAATTTTGTCTAATCTACTAATAGATTGCCTAACCTACTACAACAGATATGAGGCATCTATGCAAAAATGTATCAATAAACTTATTTTAAACTTATTTCGGAAGGATCATTGAACATCAAGGAAAACTCCTTGAGGTAATAACTCTTTCTGAATATCTATAAAATAAAATAATGATCACTGTATTGAATACTCAAGCTTTTTGTTACCTTTCATTTGAACCCGACAATAACCCTTAAGGTAGATACTGGCATTCTTCTTATTCCCATTTTGCAGATGAGAAAACTAAGACTCAGAACACATAGTTATATTGCTAGTATGTGTCAGAGATAGAATTTCAAAAGGAGTCTCTCTGGACTCTTGACTCCAGCATTTTTTATCATCATCACTACTACTCGTTTTGTTATTTCAACACAGAATCTCTTCTAAGTTTTTACTCTCCCTCTCTTTGATCTTCTAAGCCAAAAATGAATGAAAAGCCTGCCTACTGATAACCATTTCCCTTTGTTTCTCTTTTTCTTGGCTGATGCCAGCGCCCCTGCCAAGGCACCAGGGGCAGCTGATAGTGGCAGAGCTGCCAAGCTGATTACAGACTAACATTCTACAAGATTCCCTTCACCACTGCTCTCAAATCATGTCACTATCGAGACCAGCTTTTTACAAAGGGGGCATTATTGTATACAAGGAAAGCATTCTCTTCAAGAGTTCAGGATGTCAATGTAGTAAACAGGAACTACACTGGACATGAAGAGCTGGGAATCCTGACTACTCTTGGTTTTGTTCTCCTGGATGATGGTTTGTTCTCAGATTCTAAAGAAGAAAAGGGAGTCTTTTAGTGGCAAAGTACATGGAGCACTATATTTGCAGTTAGGAAGACATGAGTTCAAATATTGCTTCAGACATTCACTAGTTGAATTCACTAGTGCCCCTGAGCCACATTTAATCTCAGACTCTTTTTTTCTTAATCTGTAAAATGAGGACAATATTATTACCTACCTCTTAGGGTTATTAGGAGGATAAAAGAGATGTTTGTAATGTACTTTTCAAAATGCTTTGAGTGCTATATAAATGTGTCTTGTTGTTATTGTTGATTATGGAGAATGAGAATTAATCTGGAGACTGTAATGGTGACAATTGGTTCCTGAGCAGGAAAGGAGTTAATTAAAAAGCAGCATTGGGAAGCTTTGCCAACACTGCATCCAAAATTCCTAATGGAGCAAGACAACAAATCCCCATAGTACCTTCACAGACAGGACATCCCTGAGTCCTACAGCTGCCCCTTCATCTGGTTATAGATCATATCATCCAATAGTCCAGCTGGTTCCTTCAAGGGTCACCAGCCAATAAGAAAAAATGAAATGGGAGAAATCTAGAGAGGAAGAAAAAATAGTAACCTAGAAATATAAGGAGCAGATGGGGAATATGAGGAGATGTAAAAAAGGGATTTAAATAGCTTTTCTTTTTAAAATTATTTTATTTTTTAATTTTGAACTTAAATACCAAAAAAACCCACAGAGAAATTAGCATTTCCTTATCATAGTTGAAACACAAAAAGAGAATCATATGTAAAACCATGAGTCTCCATTTCATACCTCTTGCTTTTTAAAAAATATATGCTAAATTCCACATGATACTTTCAAAACTGTCCTTTTAATCTTGGTTTCCTTCTGAATTTTCTTCTGTTTTCTTGTAGGCACTTGTAAAAATATAATGGTCTTGTGTGTGTGTATGTGTGTGTCCATCTCTGTTTTTCTGTTTCTCTGTCTCTATTTCTTTGTGTTTCTCTCTGTGTCTCTCTCAGCCTGACTGCTGCTAATTTAAACTATTTCTCCTAATACCCACTTTCTCTCCCTTAAGAATTGATATGGGGAAAATATCCTTGTAATAAATGAGCCTAGTCAAAAAAGGCAAGTCCACACAGTGGCCATAGCCAAAAGCATACATCTTTTTCTGCACCTTAAGTCTATCTTGTCTCTGTCAGAGTGTGAGTGACATATTTCATCATAGGTCTTCTGGAATCATGATTGGTCCTTTTATTGATCACTGTTCTCATGTCTTTCAAAAGTGTCTTCTTTTATAATGTTGTTGCCCTTATGTAAATTGTTCACAAGATTCTGCTCATTTGCCTCTACATTAGTTCATACTTCTTAGGATTCTCTGAAACCATCCCTTTTGTTATTTGCTACAATGAAATAATATACTGCTATATTAATGTATCATACTTTGTTTAGCCATTCGTTTTTGATAATCATTTACTTCCTTGTACCCCCCCAGCCCACCTTTTAGTCCCTCACTTAAGGATCACAAAATGTATTTTCCTTGCAATCCTCTCAGATTGGCTAAAATGAGAAAATGAGAAACGATGAATGTTGGAGGGGAGGTGGGAAAGCTGGGATACTGATGTATTAGTTGTTGGAGTTGTGAACTGATCCAACCATTCTGGTCAGCAATATGGAACTATGTCTAAAGGGCTATAAAACTATACATACCCTTTGATCTAGTAGTGTCTCTACTGGACTGGTATCCCAAAGAGATCATAAAAAAGGATACTGGACCCACATGTGCAAAAATGTTTGTAGCAGCCCTTTTTGTAGTAGCTAGGAACTAGAAACTGAGTGGGTGCCCATGAATCGGGGAATGGATGAATAAATTATGTTATATGAACGTTATGGAATATTATTGTTCTATAAGATATGATCATCAGGATGGTTTAAGAAAGGCCTAGAGAGACTTACATGAATTGACGCTAAGTGGAGTGAATAAAACCAAGAGAATATTATACACAGCAACAACAAGATTATAAAAAGATCATTTCTGATGGATGTGATCGTGGCTCTTTTCAACAGAGAGGTGATTCAGGCCAGTTCTAATGGTCTTGTAATGGAGAAAGCCATCTGCACCCGGAGAGAGGATAGGGGAGACTGAGTATAGATTACAACATAGTATTTTCACTTTTAGTTTGCTTTCATTTTGTTTTCTTTCTCTTTTTTTCCCCTTTTAATCTGATTTTTCTTATGCAGCATGACAATTGAGAAATATGTATAGAAGAATTACATATGTTTAACATATATTGGATTATTTGCTATCTAGGGGAGGATATGAGGGGAAGAGAGGGAGAAAAAAATTTGGAACATAAGGTTTTACAAGGGCATATGTTGAAAGGGTATATGTATTTATGTATATGTTTGAAAATAAAAAGCTTTAAAAAATTATAACATTAAGGCAAAAGAAAAAATTTTTTTCAGTCTCTCTCTAATCTTAAAGAAGGGAAAGGGACCTGTAGATGCAAGAATGTTTGTGGCAGCCTTCTTTGTAGTGGCCAGAAACTAGAAACTTAGTGGATGCCCATCAATTAGAGAATGGCTGAATAAACTACGGCATATGAATATTATGGAATATTATTGTTCTGTAAGAAACGTCCAGCAGGATGACTTCAGAAAATCCTGGAGAGACTTATATGAACTGATGCTGAGTGAAATGAGCAGGACCAGGAGATCATTATATATTTCAACAACAATACTATATGGTGATCAATTCTGATGGACATGGCTCTCTTCAGCAATGAGATGAACCAAATCAGTTCCAATAGAGCAGTAATGAACCAATTACACCCAGTGAAAGAACTCTGGGAAATATGAACCACTTCATTTTTGTCCACCTGTGTTTTTGATTTCCTTCACAGGTTAATTGTATACTATTTCAAAGTCCGATTCTTTTTGTACAGCAAAATAACTGTATGACATGTATACTTTATACAACTTATACTTTAACATGTATTGGTCAACCTGCAATCTAGGGGAGGGGGGGAGGGGAAGGAGAGGAAAAATTGGAACAAAAGGTTTTGCAATTGTCAATGCTAAAGAATTATCCATGCATATATCTTGTAAATAAAAAGCAAAATAAAATAAAACAAAAATAAAAAAAATTAAAAGTCTCTCTCTAGGGCTCTGTGCATTATTATATTATACTTGTATTTCAGGGAATTTTGGTAATTCAATTCAACAGATATTTATTAAATGCCTACTGTATTCAACTGAAGCATAGTACATAGAGACCTGGTCTTGGAGTAGAAAGAGCTGGATTCAAGATCTCCCTTTGACACATATCAACTGTGGCAAAACCTGGGAAGGTAACAGCCTTTCAGCACTGTAGGCAACTCTCTAAGATTATTAGTTACAGAAAAATTATTGATCTGCATTTGTAGATGGATTGGATTCCATCCAGGAATCCTTATTACTACTGAAATTACAAGCCCAGACACTATCTCTACCTAATGCAATACTTCAGCCTCCAAAAAGTTAAATCTGAGAATCATCTAATATTCAAGGTATAGGATGATAGATTGTAACACATTACCAACCAACAAATAGACAAAAAAAGGAAGCATAATGGAAGATATGATCAGGTCATTTGATAAAAGTAAGGGATGACTGATGGACAGCTTATATATTCTATTGCTATATGTAACAAAATCCAGGGTTATTCATATTTTTATCAGCAAGCATCATATGTAATGGGGATAAATTGGAACCATCCCCAATAAGATCAGGGGCTGAAACAAGGTTGCCCATTATTACCATTACTATTCAATATTGTATTAAAAATGTGAGCTTTAGCAGTAAGAGAAGAAAAAAAAATAAAGGAATAGGAGTAGATAATGAGGAAACCAAATTATCACTCTTTGTAAATGATATGATGGTATACTTAGAGAATCCTAGAAGATTAACTAAAAAACTTCTAGAAATAATTCACAACTTCAGCAAAGTTGAAGGATACAAAATAAAACCCCACAAATCATCAGCATTTCCATATGTTACCAACAAAGTCCAGCAGTAAGAGATACAAAGAGAAATTCCATTTAAAATAGATGTAGATAATATAAAATATTTGGGAGTCTACCTGCCAAAAAAAAGTCAGGAACTATATGAATGCAATCACAAGCCACTTTCCACATAAATAAAGTCAGATCTAATCATTTGGAAGAATATCAAGTGTTCATGAATAGGCCAAGATAAAAAAATAAAAATGTCAATTCTACCTAAATTAATCTATTTATTTAGTGTCATATTAAATTCCCAAGAAATTATTTTACAGAGCAAAAAAAATTAATAACAAAGTTCATATGAAAGAACAAAAGGTCAAAAATTTCAAGGGAATTAATGAAAAAATGAAAATGAAGGTGGCCTAGATCTATCAGACCTAAAATTATGTTATAAAGCAGCAGTCATCAAAGTTGGTACCAGTTAAGAAACAAAGCAATTGATCAATGGAATAAGTTGGGTTCACATAACACAATAGTCAATGACTACAATAATCCAATGTTTGATAAACCCAAAGATCCCAGCTTCTGGGATAAGAATTCACTATTAAGTTGCTGGGAAAATTGGAAATTAGTAAGGCAGGGTTATTCATATTTTTGTATCATGGACTCATTTGGCAATCAGATGAAATACATGTACTTCTCAGAACAAAGTTTTTGAATGCATTAAATAAAATAAATGGGATAAAAAGAAAACTAATTATATTGAAATATACTTACCAAATATTTTTAAAACAAGTTCTTAGACCCCAGAACTAAGACCCCTCAATTAGAGAAAGAGCCCAAAATGTATCGGTGCTTCATTTTGGAAAGCAATTTGAAAGTGTCCAAAAAGTTACTAAATTGCACATACATTTTGATATAGCAATACCATTATTAGGCCTGTACCCAAAAAGCAATCAATGGAAAAGGAAGAGTATCCATATGTACAAAAATATTTATGGCATGACTTTTTGTGGTGGCAAACAAGTAGAAAATATGGAAGCCCCCACCATTTGGAGAATGGCTGAACAAATAAATATATGGAATATTATTGGGCTGACAGAAATAGTGAAAACAATGGTTTCAGCAAGACCTAAAAAAAAGTAAAAAGTAAGCAGAACCAGGCTAATAGGTACACGATAACATTGAAAAAAATTTTAAAAGACTTAAGAACTCTGGCCAAATAATGACCAAATATAATTCCAGAGGATTAGAATTCATCACAAAACATGCTACTTATCACTTGATAGAGAAATGATGAAATCAATGTACAGAATAAAATAAATTTTTGGAACATGTGGAAATTCATTTTAACTGATTGTGTATATTTGTTATATGGGTATTTTTTTCCTTTTCCTTTGCTTTTTCCAATGGAAGAAAATGAGAGAGATGAAATAATTTTTGATTGAAAAAATTTTAATTAAAAAAATATTGGAATAAATGGACAATAGTTACACAAGATAGGCAGAAATTACTGAGGGAGAATATAGGCATAGCATTGAAATCACAGATCTTATAGAAACATGTACAGTTTCCTAGGCAGAAAGGGAAACAGAAATAGAAATGAAATTGTTCCAGCTCTCAAACCTGATTATATTCTACTAAGGGATTTCAATGTGAATAGAAAATGGTTTTTGTCTTTCCTTGAATCTCTAGCACTATGGTGTCTGACACATAGTAAGCTTTTCCTAAATGGTTACTGACAATTGGTTTTATGCAAATAAATAAGAAGTAATTTTAGGAAGGCAACAATATTATCAACTGCCTGGAAGAAGAGGTTTTACCTGATGAGATCCTTGAAGGTAAATAAGTAATCCAAGGGACAAAGAAAAAGAAACACTACCATCTTGGCATGGATAAGAAGAACTTTTCAAATATACAGATGAATGGATTGAAGAAAAGTGATATCACTACACACAGTTGTTTCCCAAGGTAGGAGAGAAGAGTGCCAAGGAAGTGTCTTATCTTTACGGCAGCTTGAAGGACCGATAGCAGAGAAAGACAGGTTTCTAAGGAAAGAAGAGTACAGATGCTGACATCAGCAAAATAATCAAATGGAGCTTTGAAATGGCAGGACAATTGGAAGTTCCTGAAAAAGATCTAGTACAGACATATCCCACTATGACATTCAGTTTTTCTTCCTCTGGCAACGCTTTTCTGAAATTCATTCTGACCAGCAATTCTGAATTAGAAATGGCTATTTTAGATGTTTATTCATGTTACTTTTCTATTTCTCATCTGTAATCCACCAATGCTCTCATTTCCAGTAATGACAATAAGATTACTGTCATTTTGTCAAGCACCTGGTTTTTGTCTTTCTGATTAGCAATAATCTTTAAAGAGTTCTTCTTGGGGGGGGGAAAAATATATATATATATATGTATATACTCTGTTTTGATGTCCTAAACCAAGATTGTTTGTGATTTGTCCTTTGTTCTCAAAGAAAATCAGTGACATCAGAAAGGTGATGTCTTGATTTCTAAGTGAATTTAAATTTAAGTGAGGAAAGGCTATGCAAAGTCATCAGCCTCTTTTTCCTCCAGAGACCAGTGCCAAAACATAGGTCAAGATAACTGGCCATGGCTCTGGATGCAATGGTAGACCTTGTCCATTTTAATGGCTGCTTGGAGAGACAGAGCTTCCAAGAATATAAAGGTGATAATAGTCCTCTGTTCTGCTCTGGTCACACCACATCTGATTTGTGTTCATTTCTAAGCACTAAAACTTACAAAGGACATGGACAAACTGGAGAGCGTTCAGAAGACAATCCGGATGGTCAAAGGTCCTGGGTTCATGCAATATGATATCCAGTTAAGAGAGCTTGAGATATGTAGCTTGGGGAAGAGGAGCCTGATGGTTGTCAAATATTTGAAGGACCATTTGTTGAGTTCCAGAAGTCAGAACAAAAAATAATGAAGTTAAAAAATTCTGATGTAAGAAAAACTTCATAAGAATGAAAGCTGTCCAAAAGTAAAGAGGGTCTTTTTAGGGGGTAGCTGGTTTCCTCTCACTAGAATATTTTCAAGCATAGGTTTGAGGACTACTTGGATATATAATGCAGCCATAACTGTTGTTCAGTTATAAATTTAACCAGATGATATATAAAGAAGCAGAGTAGGACAATGGAAAGAAAACTGGATTTGGAATCAGAAAAACTAGGTTTGAATCTTTGCTCTTTCACTTATATATGAGCATATATATATATTTATATATATTTATATATATATATATATACATACATATACATATACATATATATGTATATATATACATACATATACATATACATATATATATATATATATGTAGGTCAGTTAACTAATCCAGCCCTCAGTTTCCTCATCTGTTAAATTAGCATATTGGAATAGATGTAGGTATCCACTGAAACTAACTCAAAATGGCTCACGAGAAGCAACAGGTTCGGAGTGAGCATTTATATCTCAGAAATCAGCAAATGCTACAGATCAGGGCTTGACTGATTGTACTGATGATTATCCAGGTTTAAGAAAGTGATGGAGCAAATGTTAATAATAAAAAGATCTATATGTGCAAAAATGTTTCTAGCAGCCATTTTTGTAGTGACAAGGGCCTGGAAACTGAATGGATGCCTACTCAGCTGAGGAATAGCAGAATTAGTTATGACATATGAACATAATAGAATGTTTTTCTATAAGAAATGAGAAGCAGACTGATTTTAGAAAAGTCTGGAAAGACTTATATGAACTGATGTTGAGTTAAATGAGCAGAGCTAAGAAAACATTGTGCACAGCCACAAGATTATGTGATGAACAAATATGATGGACTTGGCTCTTCTTAGTAATGCAGTGATTCAGGACAATTCCAATAGATTTGAGATGGAAAATATCATCTCCATCCAGAGGGAAAACTATGGAGAATTGATAAAGATCAAAGTATACTATTTTCACTTTTTTCTCATTTTCCCCTTTTATCTTGATTTTTCTTTTACAACATGACTAATATGGAAATATGTTCAAACTGATTGTACATATATAAAGCCTATTTCAGAGTGCTTGCTGTCTTGGGAAGGAAGGAGGTAAGGACAGAGGGAGAAAAAATTTGGAACTCAAAATCTTACAAAAATCAGTGTTCAAAACTATCTTTACATGTAATTAGGGGGAAAATAAAAAGAGAATTAAAAAAAAAAAAGAAATATGGGCTAGACCAAGGTGGCATAAAATACTTGGAGCCAACAGCAGAATCATAGAATAGAATGAGTTCTGCAAAAAAGGATTCAGATCCTTGCCTGAGGATTGACCAACCACACATAGAGCATCCATATAGATAAAATCAGCATATTTTGACTGCAAAGAACAACTTCCCCACATTTTACAGGCTCTTATTACCATGTGTCTGATTTATTATACTATATACTTCCCCATCTAGTTTCCCCAAGTATATTTTCTTCCTTTTCCAACTGTAATTTCCCTCCAAATGTCACTAAGGATTACGACTCTTCCCTGCTCAAATATCTATCTGACTTCTTTTTGTCTCTTTCATCAAGTTCAGATTCTATCCCTATTTGAACTAAATGTTTCTTGAGAAAGATTGTTATATCTCATATTTTCCCCTGACTTTTCAATAGTATCTAACATAGTTCTAGACATATAGCAGGGACTAATTACATACATGAGATTTAATTTTATAAAATCTTTACACACACATCTGAGGATTAGCCCTTTACAAACTTCAGGAATGAATACAATGAGATCTAATACCCAAGAATGCACATATGTGATCTTAATCGATATTTTGCTACTTGATAATGGTGAAGAATAGCTTAGAAACAAGTCTGCTTCAGATGACATTGACCTCTATTTGACCTCATAGAAAAATCAATTTTTCATACTAAAAAATGGTTCCAAGAAAAAAAAACATACAGTGAAAGTGTCCATATAACACTTACCCTTGAAAACCATCTTCAGGTTAATTAGTAATTTTAAAACCATTTTTCATGTTAAAATCTAGAGCAATGTTTATTAACTTAGCTATAATAAAGTGGTCCTTACCTCACATATCATCTTATACATTTTAATTTGTGGTCAAGAGCTGCGATGTCACCAATGTAAAGAGCTCCAGGTGTCAAAATTTCCTCTGTTAAGGCAGACCAATGATTTCTCTGGGGCTCGCATTCTTAAAAAGTTGTGTTGGAGGGGCAGCTAGATAGCACATTGGATAGAGTACCTGTCCCAAAGTCAAGAGAACCAGAGTTCAAATCCTGCCTCAGATACTAGCTGTTTGACCCTGGGTAAGTCAAAAAACTGTGTTAGTGATTTGGGCAGGATTACTTAGTTACTGTGTGTCAGAGATAGCACTTGAACCCAAATCTTCCTGATTCCAAGATTAGCCTTCAAATACAGACTACCACTCTATCCTATATTTATTTGTTGTTGTCCCATATAAGTAATAGTTCTACAATTCATAATATTGTAATTGCTTATGATTTTGAAAGATTAAGTGACTTGTATGTCAGAGGCAGAACTTCAGCCCAGATATTTCTGACTCAGGAACTCTGTAGCCTTTTCTATCCACTATGCCATGTTGTCTCTCATTTTATGGATACTACTAAACAAATATCAGTCATATGAATTAGTAAGTAACAAATGTAAAATATATAAAGATGTCAGTAAATAAATGAAAATTGGTTAATAAACCAATTAGCAAAATAGGAGCAACACTTTTTTTCTTTCATTAGTAAAACATAAAAATGAGAGGTACTTTTTTTTTCAACTAGAACAGATTTATCTGCTACAACATTTAGATTTGTAAGAGACTGGGCTAGAAGTATGTCACAGTTTTGATATTAAGCACTGCTATTATGGGCACGGATCAAAGAAAAAATCAGATAAAGATAAAAAGACAAAAGATATTCAAAGAAGTCAGATTCTGGTACAAGTAGAGAGGCAGTGTGGTTCAAGAGTAAAGAGCAGAGAAGCTGGGATCTGCAAACTATGGGTCTGAATCCCAATTCAAATATTTACAGCTTGGGTAATTATGGGAAAGTAACTTCTCCTATATAGTCTCATTTTCTTTATTTATAAAAATTAAGGGTTAGAAAAGGTGATTACTAAGATTCCTTCTAATTGTCAACTTCTGATCTTATGAACTGGAAGAATGATGCTGATGCATTGGGTGATATCTGAAAAGTTTGTCATGAATGTTGTTCCAAAACAACAGACAGTTAATGAAGATAAAATTCTTCATATCTTGGTTCCTTCCTACCTTTCCAGCCTCCTCACACTTTATTCCTCTTTATATATTTTGCCATAAAGCCACAATGGTCTTCTTGCTATTCCTTGCCCAGGACATTCCATTTCCATTCATGGAATCTTCTCCCTCCTCCTTTGCATCCCAATTTTTCTGACTACCTTCAACACTCAGCTCAATCCCAAAGGCCTTTCTTTCCCTATCTTGACCACTTCTCACTTCAAATGCTGATGCTTTCCCTTCTGCACCTTTCATCTCCTCTGTATCTAATTTGCATGTAACCAAATTATACATATGTGATCTCCCCCATTAAAATGTGAGATCCTTGACTTCATAATTATCTGCATCTCTAAAGCTAGCCATTTCTTGAACATAAGTACTTTAAAATATTCACTGATTGAATGGCCCCAAACTGAAGTCAATAACTTATCAATTAATCAATGTGAATTAATATATAATAATGTATAATAAACATAAAACAAGTGAATATAAAATAATAATGATCAACATCATTAAAAATAATGAGCAACCATTAATTGACAATAGAATATAAAACATTATATTCTAGCAGAGAAAATAGCATTTATGCACATAAGTGTATACAAGGTAATTTTGATTGGGAAGAGACTAAAGAAGTGAGGGAGTAAGAAAAATATCATGCAGGAGTTAGTGCTTGAGGTAATTTTTGAAAGAAATGAGGCATCCAAAGAGGTGGAAAAGAGGAAATAAAGTATTCTAGGCACAGAAAGCAATGTATGCAAATGAATGGAAATGGAAGATTAAATGTCATATGTGAAGGATAAGAAGAAGGCTCATTTGGATCATTTAAAAGATGGTAATATGTAATAAGCCTGGAAAAGCAGGTCATGAAGGGTTTTAATGCCAGAGGGATTTGTGTTTGTATTTGGGACAATGAAGAGATATTGGAGTCTTGGGCAGTGCACTGACTTGGTCTGACAGGGATTTTGGAAATATCATATTGTCAGCTTTGTGCAGGATGATTATAGAGGAGAGAGTTGGAGAAACCAATCAGGAGGAATTTTCAATAGTTCAGGGAATGGGGGGAGTGATAAAAGCTTGAACATGGTTGTGAGTACAGAGAGGAAGACAGAGAAGAATGAGCTAGATGATTTTTCCTTGGCATGTTTGGTATAAGCTAAAAGTCTAAAAGACAAGAGGGAGGGCTTTCTCACCTCCCCATAGCTCTATAAAGTATGTTATTTCATCCTCAGAGTTTGACAGGTAGGGCCTTCTGTTCATTCTTACTGGTGGGTGGTAGGAGCTAAGGAATGACACAGGGAATGTGGGTAGAAATTCAGAAGTGACTTCTTCATCTTTGTTGCTGAATCTGTTCTAGAAGGATTTTTCAGAGGATGTCCCTAGGGAGGTCTGAACTAATCCATGGAACCAAAACCTGGGCCAGAAGGTGGGAGGTCATCTCTCCTGTCTGCTGTGATCTCTGCTTTAGCAACCCAAAGTAATCACTAGCACTGAAAATAGCCCCATGAAAATGTACTGTTTGTGGTGGCTGGTGAGTCTACTATCCTAAATTTGTTTCTCCCTTTATGCCTCTCTCTTGCTCTCTGGCTGTGTGCCCAACTTCTTCTCAGAAGAAGTAAGAGTTAGCTGAAAGAAATAGATTTAAGCTTCTCATGAATCTTAAGGATTGTGTTATATATTCTGTTTGGACCTGTGTTTGCTGCAACTAGCTATATGACCTTGGGTAAGCCTACCTTCTCACCTATAAAATAAAGGGATGCATTGGATCAGGAGTTTTGACCTGGAGTTCATAAACTTATTTATTTTATATTTTGATAACCATATTCAATATAATCAGTTTTCTTTGTAATCCTATGCTTTAATTTCATGCATTTAAAGTCCTTGTTCCAAAAAAGGGTCCATAGGCTTTACAAATTCAATTTCAATTCAATTCAATAAATGTTGCTTACTGTGTTTCAGATACGGTGCTAAGGACTGGGGATTAAAACAAACAAACAAAAAAAAAAAAAAGAGGCAAAAGACAGTCCCTGTCCTCAAGACAACACAAACAAAGCAAGTTATATGCAGGATAAAAAAATAAATAATTGAAAGGGAGAAAGCACTGAAATTAAGATAGTTGAGGGAAGAGTTCTGTAGAAGGACTTAAAAGAAGCCAGGGAGGTCAATAGTCAGTGTAGAAAGGAGTTTTCCAAGCATTGGGGATAACCAAGGAAAATGCCTGGAGCTGAGAAATGGAGTGTCTTGTTGATGGAGCATAGAGGAGGCAGTATTACTGGGCTGTAGATTGCCAAAAGGGTCAATGACACACTAAAGAGTTAAGAACCCCTGGCCTAGATGATCTATGAAATCTCCTCCAGTTCTGACTTTCTATAAATTCTATGAATTTTTATCCCAGGTCTGAAAAATGATGTTGTTATCTATAATGAAGAGAATGCCCTGCTCTAGTGGCTGACATTCTGAGTGGGTTTCCATACTCGAAAAGATGCTACAACCTCATAATTAACTTGGTTTATTCACATGACTGTTACACTGCATACAAAGGTGGGTGGGTAGCCAGAGCATGAATCATATTGGTGGCAGCATACCATGACAAAAAGGAGTGGGATATGCCAAAATGGCTCTGCTAATAGTAGGGTAGTGCCTGACACCAGCAGCCTTTCTTAGTTGAGGGTTTGGAAAAGATACTATTGATACACCCTGCTGTGCTATTTGGGACATAAAGGGGACTGTCTGGTGCTTTCCCTCCTTCTCCCTTTTCTCTTTATAGGAGGTTCATCTGTAACCCCAGAAGTGGCAGGAGAGGGGAGGAGAAAACGATTAAAGGTGGGAGATGAGGCCATACTAATAAGTAATTAGAGTAGATGGCTGCCTACACAGTGTAATTTGAGGGCCCACGAGAAAGTTTGCCTGCCCTAAATACCACCCCTTTTTGTCTGAAATTATAACGCTAGAGATTCATTCTTTTGGATTAAATTATTGTTATTCTAGAATTCCCTGTAAAATGCTAATACCCAGAAACAGTACAGTAAACAGAACTAGATATATACCAGAACAATATACAAAATAACTACATAATATAATGAAAAGATACATAATGTAAATGAAAAAAAAAATCACCAAGAGAAAGCAAACTCTCAGTAATTACAATGCTCAATCTTGGTCCTAGAGAATAAATATTAATATATACTTTCATTTTCTGGGTAAAGAAGTAAGAGGCTATGGGTACAATATTCAGAAATGATATAAAACAAGGCATCAATAAAACTATATTAAAAATAAAATACAAGGAGAAATAGCTAATATTTACAAATATGGTTGCATGTTAAGCTGGTAATAGAACAGAATGAATATTTAAATATTTAAAAATAAATTTAAAGTTATTGAGTCTCTATTACCTATAAGGAATGTGTTAAGATAGATTCCTGCCCATCAGGGGCTTATAGTCTTGTAAATTATTTAAGACTGCTTTCCAAGCAACAAATACATTTTTTATTTGTATGAAGGTGGTAGATGTTAGAAGTAAAATGAATTTTCTAGCTTAACTCCCTATTTTATAGGTAAGGAAACTAAGGCTATTAATGGCTAAAATATTTTCTGAAAATGCAAGTTCAATAATGAAAAAATTAGAACTAGAACCTTGCTCTCCTGACTCTAGGTTCATTGAGCTTTCCATTACACCTTGGCTAATCCAGAGCCTTTAGGCTTCCAAAGCAGGCCAGAATAGAGCACTGTATCCTAGACCCAGATGAAGCACCATGTACTCGAGGTAAGTGATAGTGGCAGGAAGCGGCTTGGAAATCACAGAAAAGGAAAAACTTAACCTAGTGTGTTGTGACACTTAGATTTTGAGAAAACAAATTTTCAAAAACACTAAAGTCAACCTCTATCCATTTTGAATTCTGTCTACTGCCACTCTTTTCTGGACATCAAGAAAGGAAAGGAATGATAATCCTACCACTGACAAGTAGAATTTCATATCACTTCACTTTAAGCCTATGGTAATAACTGACATTTATGTGTTGCTTTAAAATTGCAGCATACATTCATCTCATTTTGAATGCAATAACACTGTGAATTTGGTAATACAGGAGTTTTCATGTTTCTCTACTATATCCCACCTGCTTTTTTAAGCAGATAAGGAAATAGAGGTTCAGAGAAACTTTCCACATCTAGGAATATTCAGACATAAAATTTGAACCCACTTCACAAATAGTGTACTGTCCACTATGTGGTTTAAATTCTGATTACTCATGGAGCTACCATCAGAACTATATAAGATTTGGAAGTTTCCACATTGAAGAACAGGAGGGCTTGGAATATATGTACCGGAACACAAAGGAGTTAGGATTACAACTAAGAATCAGCTACACAACAAAACTGAAAATAATCTTTCAGGGGGATATGAGCACTTGACAAAATAGAGGACTTTCAAGCATTTCTAATTAAAAGAGCAGAGCTGAATAAAAATTTGATTTGCACATACAAGACTCAAGGGAATCTTTAAAAGGTAAAAAAAAAACAATAAGGAAAGAAAAACAATAAATTCAATAAATTTAAAATGTTTATATTTCTATATCTAATATTTGTAACTCTTAACAACTGTATTACTATAAGAGCAATTAGACATATGTAGGCAGAAGGAGTGGATATAAGGTGACTTTGATGGGATGATAACCCTAAAAACAAAATAGATGGGTGAGAGAGAATTTCACTGGAAGAAAACGAAGGGGGAAGTTTGAATGGGGATAAATTATCCCATATTAAAGAGATATGAAAGAGTTATTCTAATGGAGAAGATGGGGGAGAGTGAGTGGACAAAATTTAAAGTATACTCACATTAAAATTGGCTCAAAAAGGGAATGATACACACTCAGTTGGATGTAGAAATCTACCTTACTGTATAAGGAAGTAAAAAGGGACAAGGATAATTGAAGAGGGAAGAAGAAACTGATAAAAGAGAGGGTATATTGGGGAAGGCAGTGATCATAAGCGAATAGAGAAAGGATAGGGGGAATTAAACAAGTGAAAAATAACATGGAGGGAAATACATAATTATTATAACTGTATATATATATACACACATATATATATATATATACAAAAAAAAACTGTAAATGTGAATATGATCAACTCACCCATAAAAGGGAAGCAGTAACAAAATGAATTAAAAATCAGAATCCTCTTAACACTTCCTAGCTGTGTGACCCTGGGCAAGTCACTTAACCCCAATTGCCTCAGCAAAACAAAACAAAACAAAATGCAGAATCCTACAATATGTTGTTTACAAGAAACTACATTTGAAGCACAGAGATACATACAGGGTAAAAGTAAAGAGCTGGAGCAGAATCTATTATACTTCAACTGAAGCAAAGAAAGCAGGGGATAGAAATCATGATCCCATACAAAGCAAAAAGCAAAAACAAATCTAATTAAAAGAGATAAAGATGAAAATTATATTTTACTGAAAGATACCATAAACAATGAAATAAAATCAAACCTAAACATGTATGCACCAAATGGTATAGCATCTAAATTTTTGAAGAAGTTATGAATGAGTTACAGGAATAGATAGATAATAAAACTGTACTAATGGGGAAACCACAATTTTCCTATCTTAAAACTAATCTAACCAAAAAATGAAGAAAGAAGTTAAGGAGGTGAATAAAATTCTGGAAAAGTTAGATATGATAGATCTCTAGAGAAAATTGAATAGGAATAGAAAGGAATAGACCTTTTTCTCAGCAATATATAGCACCTACATAAAAATTGGCCATATATTAAAACATTAAAGACCTTACAACCAAATGTAGCAAAATTGAAATGCATACTTTTAAGATCATACTACAATAAAAAATTACATTCAATAATGGACAATGAGAATAGAAAATAATAATTAATTTGAAATTAAATAATCTAATCCTAAAAAACAAATGGGACAAAGAATAAATCATAAGAAAATAAATAATTGCATTAAAGAAAAAGATAATAATGAGATAGCATACCAAAATTTATGGGATGCAGCCAAAGCAATACTTAGGGGAAAATTCATATTAAAAAAAGATATGTACCAGATCTCAAAGTCTATTATAAAATGGTAATTATCAAATGGTATCAGCCATCTGGTGCTGGCTAAGAAATAGAGTGGTGAATCAGTAGAATAGAGTAAATACATTTTACATTGTAGTGACCATTGTAATCTAATATATGATAAACCCAAAGACCCAATCTTTTAGAACAAAACCTCACTTGACAAAAACTGCTAGGAAAACTAGAAAACAGTATGGCAGAAACCAGTTATAGAACAACATCTCATTTTGAATACCAAGATAAGGTGAAAATGGGTACATGGTTTACACATAAAAGGTAATACCATAGCAAATTAAGAGAGCATAAAATAGTTTTTCCCAAGATTTATGAATAAAAGAATTTAGATATCAAGAACATTACAAAATGTAAAATAAACCATTTTGATTCTATAAAACTAAACAGATTTTGTCCAAATAAAACAAATACAAACAAAACTATAAAGAAAGCAGAAAATGGGGGGAATTTTGTAATAAGTATTTCTGATAAAGGCCTCATTTCTCAAATATATAGATAATTGAGCCAAACTTATCGAAATACAAGTCATCCCGTAATTGATAAATGGCCAAAGAATATGAACAGGCAGTTTTCAGATAAAGATATCAAAGCTATCTATCCATAGTCATATAAAAATGTTCTAAATTATTGATCAGCAAAATACAAATTAAAACAACATTGAGATACCATCTCACACCTATCAGAATGACTAATATGACAAAGAAAGAAAATGTTAGACATTGAAGGCATATGAAAAAACTAGGACACTAATACACTATTGGTGGAATTGTGAACTGACCCAACTATTCTGGAGAGCTATTTAGAACTTTGCCGAAAGGGCTTTGATTCAACAATGCTATTTCTAAGTCTATATCCCAAAGACATCCAAAAAAAAAATGGAAAAGAACCTATTTGTACAAAAATATTTATAGCAGCACTTTTGAAATGGCCAAGAATTAAAAATAGAAAAGATTCCCCAATAACTGGGGAATGGCTAAACAAGCCATATGATTGTATATGATTATAATGGAATATTATTGTGCTATATGAGATGACAAGCAGGATGATCTCAGAAAAACCTGAACATACTCATGAACTGATGAAATGAACTGAATTGAACCAGCAAAACGTACATAGCAATATTGTTCAATGAAGAGTCATAAAGGACTTAGCTATTCTCAGTAATGTAATGATCCAAGACTGTATTAAAGAATTAATGATGAAGCATACTGTCTACCTTCAAAGAAAGAACTGATATCGATTGAATACAAACAGAAACAGGCTGTCTTTCACTTTCTTTTCTTTTCTTTTCTTTTATTCATTTTCTTGTATAAAATTCCACTAATATGGAAATATTTTACTTAATTTCACATGTATAACCTATATCTGATTGCTTACCATGGAAGAGAGGAGAAGGAGGAAGGGATAGAATTTGGAACTCAAAAATTTAAATGAAAATGCTAAAAATTGGTGGCATCTGATTATGAATGAAAAACACATGAAGAGAATGTCCCTCTTGTCACTTATCAAGAAATATCCTCCTTCCTGTTCCTCAAAGATAACTTTGAGTGGTTACTTCTATATCCATAATCACTTGAGTGGGAGCTAGAAAAAGGTAAAACTGAATAGAAAATGTTACTGTCCAAATTTTCCAAGAGCTAAAATAAGGATGTTGTTTACAAATGTTTCTAGTATCATGTAAAAAGGAAATTCACTGAAAATTATAAATTGAGCAAAGAATATTAGCAGCATATTAAACCAAACACTTTTTCTCCTGATGTAAGATTTTGTTATCTTTCCAAATGGAGACATCAATAATCCATTTCCTATCAATTATTCATGCTCGGAAAAATACTAATATCAAAAAAATTCAATTAAGACTTTTGAAAATGTTGTTTCTGCTTCCAAAGTGATTTAAACACACACACACACACACACACACACACACACACACACACAATTATACAATACTATTACCTAACATTCTGAATACAATCAATCTTTGTTCTGCTGTTTGACATTGCAGAAAAATAAAAAAGTTCTGGTTCAAGCAAAATCTGTGAAAACATTTGTTGGAGAAATTATAGTGGGGATTTATGATCCATAAAGACATTAGCCTAATAAACTCTAAAGTTCCTTTCATGCCTGTATCCTTTAATCATACAGTCGCCTCCAGATCCCAGGCTTCCTCAACTCTGGAATACACACACACACACACACACACACACACACACACACACACACACACACACACATACACAAATGTTATCAAAACATTCACCAGCCAGACACAGCTAAAAACCATCAACCTTAACTAAGCTGACCAAATAGTAGCATGGAAGAGTAGACATATACAATTTCAATTGGAATGAATCAGCATGAATCCTAAGAGCACCAAGGAAAAGACTATAGCAGCTCTTTTTGTGGTAGCAAAGAATTAGAAACTGAGGGAATGTCCATCAAATAGGGAATGGCTAGACAATAGTGGTAAATGATTGTTAGGGTATACTGTTGTGCTATAAGAAATGATGAGCAGAATGGTTTCAGAAAAACTTGGAAAAAACTTATATGAACTTATGCAAAAAGGAGGAGGAGGAGAATAAGGATCATAGGGAAGAGGAGGAGGAGAAAGAAGAAAAGAAAAAGACTAGTCACTAGAAATCACAAAAACTAGATGGAACACAATTAATTCTGTTTTCAAAGTTATCAGGAGCTTCTGAATCTTGTAGGGTACCTGTGGCATGACTATAAACATTAGTTATGATTGTAAATATGCAGACAGGTCAGTTCAGAGTGAGTGCAGTTCACAGAATGTCCATTAAATGCAAAAATATTATATTTAAGGACATATAAAGATATGAATAAAGATTCAAACTATTTTCTTTTCCATTCTTATCATTATGATTCTAATAAATGTCCTTTTTGTGTATGAAAAAAAGTGATCAAAGCTCATCTTTGTAGTTGCTTCCAGAATACATATTCCTCCGTATAGATATAAATACCCGTGGGCTCATGGTGGCAAGTGGCCTTTTTCCCAGAGGGGCTCCATCTCTGGGATTAATGTGGAATTGAATTCTGTCCTGAAGAAGTCTAACTTTCAAATAAAACAGAGTAAGGCTTTTTTCATACTCACTGGCTCATTACCAGAGCTCACAGGGAAAATGTTTAAAATAAAACTCAGAAATGGATCGTTTTGACTTCCCCAGACAAAAGAGGGAGGCAGAAAAATAACTATATGGACCAGTATACATATATTGTATTTAACTTATATTTTAACATATTTAACATGTATTGGTCAACCTGCTATCAGAGGGAAGGGGTGGGGGAAAAGAGGGGAAAAGTTGGAACAAAAGGTTTTGTAATTGTCAATGCTGAAAAATTACCCGTGCATATATCTTGTAAATAAAAAGCTATAATTTAAAAAAAAAAAAAAAGAAAAAACTAAATATCTATCTTTGGATGAACTAAAAAAAAAATGGAGGCAGAGCTTTAAGATTCAAGCATAGGTTCACCTAGATAATTATTTGTTCTTGCTACTTTAAGAAAGCTTCTATCATAGCTTGAGAGGAAAGGGGAACTCTTGTGCTCTCTCACAGGAAATCATACATGTGAGAAAAAAAGAAGAAAAAAATGAGAGTTAAAAATGGTATCTCCCCTTTAATGAGAGAATGGGAGACTTCTTGCTAATGAAGCTTTTTCTTGTTCATGCCCTATATCAAGGACCCGTCCAAATGGACCAGAGTTCAAGGCTTATCCCCATGCATGGTGAGGAGGAAAAAACCAGTTGAATGACATTACTCATATTCAGCATTAAAACATCAAAATAATCACAAACTAAATTAATCTTCTCCCAAAATGCTATTTATCCCCCCCACTTGAAAGATTCTGAACTTGATTCATGGAAAGTACACCACTGGGAGATAAACCCAAGATGACTGAGTTAAGTTCTCACCCAAAACCCTCCAAATATTTTCAGATCTTAACTCTAATTAAATTTTAGAATGTCAGAGCCCACAAAAAGATGGAACAAAATGATTTCCTGCCCAAGACACCTTAAAAAATTGGTAGAAGAGGTCTGTTGCAGCAGAGCAAGAGAGAAGCAAAATCCAGCATGGGCTAGGCCAGTGCAGACCAGGTCAGTGTGTATCAGGCCCAACGACTCAGGAACAAGCCATGAGTAAATCAATGGCAGCAGTGGCAGTTTCCAAACTTCTCAGCCCACAGGCAGTACGGAAAAGACAGAGTCAGAAGGAGATTTACAGGGGTCTCTTTGCTGGTGCTAGGAGCAAGACTCTGTTGCACTGCCTATACTTAAATCTGGGTCACAGTCCTAGATCTTAGTCCTGGGGCAAGAAGGATCACTAGCACAGGAAAGATTGAGGCTGAAGGGGAGCAGAGACCTTAGTCCCAGTTCTAGGCTTGCAAAAAGTGTTTGGGGTCCCTCACAAAACAGTGCACAGTACAAGAGAGTAGTAATCTCTTCCTAGCTCATAGTACCTTGGAAGGGCCAAAAACTTATAGGTCTCCAGAGTTACTTCTGAAATCAGCTGCACAAAAAACAAAACAAAAACCCTAAAGCTTGGAACAGTGCTCTCTCCACCTAAAAAGCAGACCCCCTTTTTAACATAGAGTTAGTTAAAAGTCAAGAAATAGGCTGGAAAATGAGCAAATAAGAGAGGGGAAATTGACCATAAAAAGTTATTGTAGTGAAAAGAAAAATCAAAACATAGTCAAAACACGAAGTCAAAACTCCTGCATCCAAAGCCTCCAAGAAAAATATGATTTGGTCTTAGGCCATGGAAGAGCTCAAAAAATATTTTTAAAATTGAGTAAGCAAGGTAGAAGAAAAAATGGGAAAACAAATGAGAATGATGCAAAAAAATCATGAAAAATTTGTCAGCAGCTTGGCAAAGGAGACCAAAAAAATATTGAAGAAAAAATACCTTAAAAAATAGAATAGGTCAAACGGTAAAAGAGGCACAAAAAAACAATGAAGAGAAAAATGCCTTGAAAAGCAAAATAGGCCAATTGGAAAGCAGTATAAAAAATTCACTGAAGAGAACTCCTTAATAAAAAAGTAAAATTGAAGGAGAAAAAGGGGGACCCATGCAAAAATGTTTGTGACAGCCCTTTTCGTAGTGGCAAGAAACTGGAAACTAGGTGGATGCCCATTGGAGAATGGCTGAATAAGTTATGGTATATGAATATTATGGAATATTATTGTTCTATAAGAAATGATCTGCAGGATGATTTTAGAGAAGCTTATTAGAGAGATTTGCATGAACTAATGCTAAGTGAAATGAGTAGAACCAGGAGATCATTGTACATGGCAACAAGAAGATTATACAATGATCAATTCTTATGGACATGACACTTTCCAACAATGAAATGATTCAGGCCAGTTTCAATGATCTTCCAATGATGAAGAGAGCCATCTACATTCAGAGAGAGGACTATGGGAACTGAGTGTGGTTCATAACATAACATTTTCACTTTGTTGTTGTTCGCTTACATTTTGTTTTCTTACTCATTTTCTTTCCTTTTTGATCTGATTTTTCTTGTGCAGCAAGATAATTGTTAAAAAAAATGTTTACATATACTGAATTTAACATGTATCATATATTGGAATGTTTGTCATCTAGGAGAGGGGGTGGGGAAAAGAAAGAGAAAATTTGGAGCACAAGGCTATCCAAGGGTCAATGTTGAAAAATTATCCATCCATATGTTTTGAAAATAAAAAGCTTTAATTTAAAAAAAATTTAACTCAGAATAAAATGTTTAAGATCCTCCTGAAGAAAAATTTTTTAAAAATAAAAAAAATCTAAAAAAAAAAAAAAAAAAGTAGAATTGGCCAATTGGAAAACGAGGTATAAAAGCTCACTGAAGAAAATAATTCCTTAAAAGTTTGAATTGGATAAATGGAAGCTAATGATTTTATAAGACATTAAGAAGAAATCAAACAAAATCAAAAGAATTAAAAAAAACAGAAGAAAATGTGGAATATCTCGTTGAAAAAAATAACTGAACGAAAATAGATCCAGGAAAAATAATTTAAGAATTATTAGATTACCTGAAAATCATGAACCAAAAAAAAAAAAAAGCCTAGATATCATCTTTCAAAAAATTATCAAGAAAAACTGATCTGATAATCTAGAACCAAAGGGTAAAATAGAAATTGAAAGAATCCACCAATCATCTCCTGAAAGAGACCCCAAAATGAAAGCTGCCAGGAATATTATAGCCAAATTCCAGAACTTCCAAATCAAAGAATAAATACTACAAGCAGCCAAAAAAGAAATAATTCAAATAACATAGAGTTACAGTCAGTCAGCATAACACAAGATGTAGCAGTTTCTACATTAATGGATTGGAGAATATGACATGGAATATGATATTCCAGAGGGCAAAAGAGCTAAGATCACAACCAAGAATAACCTATTCAGCAAAACTGAGTATAATCCTTCAGGGGAAAAAACAAATATTCAATAAAATAGAGGATTTTCAAGCATTCCTGATGAAAAGACCAGAACTAAATAGATAATTTGTTTTTCAAATAGAATATACAAAAGAAACATAAAGAAGGTAAATAGAAAAGAAAAATCATAAAATATTTGTAGTTAATTATTTATATTCCTACATAGTAAAATGATATTTATAAGTCCAAGCAACATTTTCATTATCAGCACAGTTAGATGGAACATATTTAGGCAAATGACAGAGGTATGAGTTGAATGTGGTGGTATAATAATCTAAAAAAATAAAATTAATGGATGAGAAAGAAGAATGCATTAGGAGAAGAGGAAAAGGATGATGAGATAGGATAAATTATCCAAGATACAAGAGGTCTGAAAGAAAATTTACATTAGAGGGGGAATTGAGGAAAGTGGGGAGGAGAGAATATGAACCTTTCATCAGAATTGGCTCAAAGAGGGAATAATATACACATTCAGTTGGGTATAGAAATCTACTTTACCCTTGAAGAAAGTAGAAAAAGAAGGGGATAAAACAAAGGGAATGGGAACTAATAGAAGGGAGAGCAGTTTGGAGGAGGCAATGGATTTTAAAAAAGAGGACCTAGGTTACCACTATCTGTGCAATCTAGGCCAAGGCTTCAATTTCCTTATCTGTAAAATGAAACAATTGGAGTAAATGATCCTCTAAGGTTTCTTCTGATCCCAAATATCTTAAAAGAGAGAGTGCCTAAGCAGTGAATAAAATATTGGACTTGGAGTTAGGAAACTGAGTTCAAATCCTCATTAAGATACTTAGTTGTCTGACTCTGGGAAAGGTGCTTAACTTCTATGAATCTCAATTTCCTCACTTGTAAATTGTGGAGGTTGAACTCTGTAATCTCTAAGACCTTCAAACGCATGATTCTATAATCAAAGAATATCTGAAAGTGACCTTAGAGTCCAATCCTCTCATTAGACAGATTAGGAAGTAAAAATCCACATTTTTTATTCCATAGTATTGTAGATTGAGAGCCGGAAAGGACTTCAGAGAACATCTAATCCATATTTTCTCATTTCTCAAGTGAAAAAACTGAAGCACAGGAAAGTTAAGGAAGGTTAACTTCCCTAACATCACATAGGTAGTAAATTTCAAAGGTGGGATATGATTCCATATCTTCTGATTCCTGAGCCAGTGCTCAAGGTCACATTAATACCAAGTAATATAGCAAGATCACACTTTCTGATTTTAGATCCCCACTGCTCTTTTTACTTTACTATTGTTGCCTATGAGGTAACTGCAGAATCAAAGAAAAGAAATCAATAAATCAAAAGAAAAGAAAGCAAGAGGATGAGGAAGAGAAGAGAATGTTTGATTTAGGAACTCTGGATGAGTAGATGTGGAAAATAAGTAGGAAGCAGTTGCTAGAAGACCTTGAAAGCCAGAGTAAAGTATTTGAACATGATTGAGAAGGGATAACTGTAATGTTTTTAAATGGAGTAAAGGAGAAGGGAAATTTTGATATAATAAAATTCATGTTTTAGGAAGATTAATATGTCTGTATATCCAGAATGGATTGAAAGGGGAAAAGGCTTAAAAGGACATAAAAACTAGAAGTATATGTCTGGAATGTTTATAAAGTGATGGTAATGGATTAAGAATAATGAAGAAACAAATCTAAGAGTCTGAAGACAGGATAGGTCAGAGTGTTCACCAGTCATAAAAAAAAAAAAAAAGAAACTTAATACCATTTAATTCTACTTTCATTTTTTAAATGACTATTATATGCAAAACATTGTATTAGATGTTGGAATTCCAAAAACAAAAATGAAATAATTGCTGCCCTCAGGAACTTTATATTCTACTGATGATAGAAGAGATAGAATATATGTGGAGATAAATACAAATTATATATAAATGCAACACATCTATAGACTCTTAAGTATTCTTATCTCAACTCCCACTCAGACAGAAAGGAGTTCAAGTACCAAGAAATCAGTAACACAGAAGACATGGTAGCTTCTACTATAAGTAAAAAGAGATTCTGGAATATAATATTCCAAAAGGAAAATTATATAGGCTTTCAACCAGGAGTACTTTTTTTCTTTTCTTTTTTTTTTTATTATAACTTTTTATTGACAGTACATATGGGCCATTTTTAAGCATTATCCCTTGTACTCACTTCTGTTCCGACTTTTGCCTTCTCTTCCTCCACTCTTCCCCTAGAAAGCAAGCAGTCTTATACATGTTAAATATGTTATAATATATTCTAGATACAATATATGTGTACAGAACCACATAGTTCTCTTGTTGCATAGGGAGAATTGGATTCAGAAGGTAAAAATAACCTGGGAAGAAAAACAAAAATGCAAGTAGTCCACATCATTTCCCAGTGTTCCTTCTCTGGGTGTAGATGATTCTGTCCATCATTGATCAACTGGAACTGAATTAGATCTTCTCTTTGTTGAAGATATCCACTTTCATCAGAATACATCCTCATACAGTATCATTATTGCTGTGTATAATGATCTCCTGGTTCTGCTCATTTCACTCAGCATCAGTTCATGTAAGTTTCTCCAGGCCTTTCTGAAATCATCCTTCTGATCATTTCTTATAGAACAATAATATTCCATATCATTCATATACAGCAATTTACCCAACCATTCTCCAATTGATGGACATCCATTCATCTTCCAGTTTCTGGCCACTACAAAGAGGACTGCTACAAACATTTTGGCACATACAGGTCCCTTTCCCTTCATTAGTATCTCTTTGGGATATAAGCCCAGTAGTAGCACTGCTGGGTCAAAGAGTATGTACAGGTTTTTGTTTGTTTGTTTGTTTGTTTTAACATAGTTCCAAATTGCTCTCCAGAATGGCTGGATGTGTTCACAATTCCACCAACAATGTATCAGTGTCCCTGTTTTCCCACATCCCCTCCAAAATTGCACATTATCTTTCCCTATCATTCTAGCCAATCTGACAGGTGTTTAGTGGTATCTCAGAGTTGTCTTAATTTGCATTTCTCTGACCAACAGTGATTTGGAATATCTTTTCATATGAGTAGAAATAGTTTGAATTTCTTCATCTGAGAATTGTCTGTTCATATCCTTTGACCATTTATCAGTTGGAGAATGGCTTGATTTCTTATAAATTAGAATCAATTCTCTATATATTTTGGAAATGAGGTCTTTATCAGAATCTTTAACTGTAAAAATGTTTTCCCAGTTTATTGCTTCCCTTCTAATCTTGTTTGCTTTAGTTTTGTTTGTACAAAGGCTTTTTAATTTGACATGTCAAAATCTTCTATTTTGTGATCAGTAATGATCTCTAGTTCTTCTTTGGTCATGAATTCCTTCCTCCTCCACAAGTCTGAGAGGTAAACTATCCTATGTTCCTCTAATTTATTTATTATCTCGTTCTTTATGCTTAAATCATGGACCCATTTTGATGTTATCTTGGTGTATGGTGTTAAGTGTGGGTCCGTGTCCAATTTCTGCCATATTAATTTCCAGTTTTACCAGAAATTTTTGTCAAATAATGAATTCTTATCCCAAAAGTTGGAATCTTTGGGTTTGTCAAACACTAGATTGCTATAGTTATTGACTATTTTGTGCTGTGAATCTAATCTATTCCACTGATCAATTAATCTATTTCTTAGTCAATACCAAATGGTTTTGGTAACCGCTGCTTTATAATATAATTTTAGATCAGGTACAGGTAGGCCACCTTCATTTGATTTTTTTTTCATTAATTCCCTAACCAGAGTAACTTATCCTGCAAAGCTGAAAATCATCCTTCAGGGACAATAATTGGATCTTTAATGGACTGGAGCACTTTCAAGCATTTCTAGTGAAAAAACTACAGCTGCATAGGAACTTTGAAATACAAACATTGAGAGTCAACAGAAATCAAGAAAGAGACATTTATTTGAGTAAATGGAAGGATTTTAGTAAAGGAAAAAGAAACAAGTGTCCCTTCAGAATCTCAATATCTTTAAATAGTATTGAAGGAGTTAAAGAAGAAAAAGCAGAGGTGGTGAGTGAAGCAAAACTGCTCTTATTATAAAGGTTTGAAAAAAGAGAAGGGAAAATAAAAAGAATACTCTTGTATAAAAGAGAACTTGATATTTAAGCATAATTGGGTTATATGAGAAGAATATGCAAACATAAAGGAAGAGGTAGAGAGAATGAATCTCACTCTTATCTGAAATGGACCAAAGAGGATTGAAACATGGGGATAGAAAGGCGTTAAAGGAAGGGTAATTTAGGGGCTAAAAGAATCACCAGTAGAAGCAGCCAGGTGGCGAAGTATCAGCCCTGAAGTCAGGAAGACCTGACTTCAAATTTGATCTCAGATACTTAACACTTACTAGCTGTGTGATCCTGAGCAAGTTACTTAATTGCCTCAGGGAAAAAAAATCACTAACAAAACAAATCTTGATTCTGAAAGGAGAGGACTAAAAGAAATTCAATATAAAGATGTGCCTCAGACAACTGGGAAATAACAGAACAAATTATGATATATGAATGTAAAAATAGAGTATTATTGTGCTGTAAGAAATGATGAAAAAGATTGATTTTAGAAAATCCTGGATAATATGAAATGACACAGAGAAAAGTGACCAGAACCAGGACAACAATTTATATAAGTATAGCAATGATATGAAGAAAAACAACTTTGAAAGACTTAAGAACTCCATTCAAAGCATTGACCAACTAGATCTACAGATGACCTAAGATAAAGCATTTACCACCATTTGACATAGAAGTGATGAATGAACACAATGTTCCAAAATGTGTAGTTTTAGACTTGGCCACTTTGTGTATTGGTTTTGCTTGTCTTTGTTTATTCATTATAAAGAGTTTTGGTTTTTTTCCCCCTTTCTTTATCTCTTGATTTATAAGCTGGATAAAGAGGAAGTGGAGTTAACAATACCAATAAAAATGAGCAGAGGGCATTATAATGTCCAGAGAAGAACATAAGAAAGTTCAGAAGGAGGCAAAGAAAAGTAGGAGACAGTTTTAAAAGTATAGAATCTACTTTTTTAAAATCCCAAACCATTATGAAATGGAAATTTGTAGTTTCAAACGGGAACCTTCATTTTTCTATTCTGCTCTGTGTATGGGAATATTCTAGGGGTGAGAGGAAAGTTGGTAGACTTTTAAAAAGAGGCACTTTCAATGCTCTAGGCAAGAATCAATAAGGGATTGAACTAGAATGAAAGAAGTAAGAATTTGAGAAAGAAAAGTTTGGAGGAAAAATCCTATGGGATGATGGAAAGGGTATGAAGCCAGTTTTAGATAGTGAGTTTGGAGGTGACTACAGTTCTGTAAATAAAGTAAAAGATTCTGATTCTGATATAGCAAAAAAAAAAAAAAAAAAAGGGGGGGAGCAGTATGCTTAAAATTGAAGGCGACAGGAAATTTAGGGGTACTAGAGCTGGAAAGTTTGGCCTAGAAAAGGAGGTTAGCAATAGGAAGGTGATAAGGGAGCTGGAAATATAAGAATGTAAGGGATTTAGTAAAGCATATTATTATTCCTGCTGAACAAAGGCAGAAAGGAAGAGGAAAGAGGTAAAATAGTAATAATAAGAATTAAGAATAAGAAAGAAGTAAGCGAATAAAAAGCAAGAATGTTTTTGTTTTTTAAGGATATCATCAAGAAAAAAAAAGCATAGTTGGCATTTGGACATGTAAGTTTAATTAAGGAAAGGAAAGGGGGAACCCCATTTCTTGGCGCATAGATAATCCCATGAGGCGCAGTGTCCCCTGTAAAATGAATTTACAGGCCCGAAAACCTAGATTGATAAATAAAAGGTTTATTATAGGAATTTGGAAGTAAAGTTAAATTAAAAAGACGCCAGAGCCAGAGGTGGCCGCTGCGCGGGCAGGAACCCTTACAAGACTGGAAAGATACCGTGTGTTGGCTGGGAGGGCTCCTGCCAAGAGGGCGCTCCGGCTCACCTCTTTTATACCCAAAAGATGATGGGCGGTACCCCTAAATTCTCGGTGGGCTTTTCAGTTAGCTCAGATCAGGTGAGGGCTGGGGGGAAGCTGAGCTGATAGTGAGGCTGGGCCCGGATATTCAAAAGGATGCCTTTGACCAGGATTTGTGAATCAAGGTCAGCCATGGGTTGGGCAATTAGAAAGGAATCTTTCAACCCCCATCAAGTTCACTTCCCATTTCAGATACTAACTAGAGGCATGTCACAGCCTTTCAAAGCTTCAATTCCTCATCTGTAAAATGGGAATAATATTGCTAGCACTGCTTCCTTCACAGGGATGTTCTAAGCAAAGTTCTTTGAAAATCTTAAAATACTCTATAAACATGAAGCATGAAGTGCAAATTCTGGAACGTCCAGCACTAAGCCAACACATGACTAATATATAGTCATCATTAATATTCCAGTGTGTACCTACTACTCACCCCTGTGGTCTTTTTCTACCTGTATCCCCCCTCTCTCCTCAGACCCTTCCCTTCTAACCACTACCACTACATTCAGTGTAAATAGATTTCCTTTAAAGCCCTCATTGAGAAGAATTGCACAAGTTTAACATATATTAACATAACTTGCTGTCTATTGGAGGGGGTGGGGAAAGGGAAGGAAGAAAAAAATTGGAACACAAGATTTTGCAAGGGTGAATGTTTTTTTTTTTTTTTAAATGAAGATAATCTATTTATTTATCAATTCATTCATTTATTTGTTTGTTTGTTTATTTATTTATTTTTGCGTTCAAATTTCTGCTAGGGTGAATGTTGAAAACCATGTATGCATGTTTGGAAAATAAAAAGCTTTAAATAAAAAAAATTGAATATATAACCAGAGAATAGGATACTCTGGCTAATAAAGGCTTAGTCTCTATGCAAAGTCCTCATTGAGGCAACTACTGTAAATGTTACAGTTTGGGGGGGAGGAGGGCAGAGTATTTTAAAAGTTGTAATGAAGTACCAGAAGTTTTCTTTCCATGAATCCAACGGTGCTGGATTTTTTGTTTGTTTGTTTATTCTATGACTGTGGGAAGAAGTATGGTTAGTAATATATCTCAGAAGAGAGGTCTTGAGGGTGTAAGGGGAACATTTTAAACAAAAGAACGTGATTGACAAAAGAACTAAAACAGAGACCGGCGCAGACGATGCTTTCCCTCCCGCCTTTCTCGACAATCTGCCCCCAATTTCCCTCTCCATCTCGGAGACGGACGCTGTCTGTGCCCATCTTCCGAATGTTTCTTCCTGCATTTTCCAGCTGCCACTAAAGTCCAAAACACTCAGAGCCACGCAAGTCTCCCTGGGAATCTCCATCCCGGCCCCGAGAGGCTCACCGTCAGGGAGTCAGCGGAGGGCTGGCGAAGGAGAGAAGAATTAGGGGGAGTGGGGAGTGGAGGAAGCCAGACGACGTCCGGGTGGCTCCTCCTCCTTGACCCGTGAGCTCAGCGCGGAATCACAGGGGAAGGAGGAGGGGCCAGCATGAAAGAGGAGGAGCCCCTGCAAAGGCAGTGGCAATAGCCGGGCTGGGGCTGGACCGAGAACGAGCCCCAGAGGCAGCCGCCTCCTCCGACGCCCAGGAGCCGGCTCCTGGTGAGCGGAAGCCTGGCCGGGGGCTGCTGACGCCCCGAGAGCCCATGGAAGGCAAGGCTGCTGAGCAGAGCTCGGGGCTCGGTGGGCTGCGGGCGCTGGGGTCCCCACCAGGTAGGCGGGGCCGCCTCTGAAGGGTGGGGAGGGAGTGCCGGAGAGGTTGGGCTCTATGCACTCCGCTGCTGCCCGGGAGAATCCCCGCTTTGCCCAGAGAAAGAGGAGGCCGGCGGCCTCTGGTGGGAGCCCCGAGGCGGGGGGCGGGGGCTGTCCTAGGGAGAGCGCGCCCAGTCCCACGGTCGCCGGAGTCGGACTCCGGGCGCCCGGCTGCCGGGGAGGTGTCCGATGCGGAGCCGGCCAGGCGGCCCCTTCATTAGCTTGCGAGTCGCATCCTTCGCCGTCGCCAGCCCGGGCCAGACTTCTTCTTGCAGCTGCCGCCGCCGCGGAGACCGGGGCCGGGGCAGCCCTCCCGTGACATCATGTACACCTTCGTGGTGCGCGACGAGAACAGCAGCGTCTACGCCGAAGTCTCCAAGCTGCTCCTTTCCACCGGACAATGGAAGCGGCTGAAGAAAGACAATCCCAGGTTTAACCTGATGTTAGGAGAGAGGAACAGGCTGCCCTTTGGGAGACTGGGTAAGAGACCCCCCTCTCCTTCCCTACCCACCGCCCTCCAATGCATGCTCTCCCCTCATCCTGAGGAGATAAAGACAATATATCTTTTCCCACAATTGCAGGAAGGTGAACCGATCCCAAGGTCTGAGAGAACATGAGGTTTTATCCCTCACCCCTTTGCGGAAACCAGACTCAGGGTGGGTTTGTGCTGATGGTTCTCTCCCCATTCCTCTCTTCCAGCCCATCCTGAACAATGGGCTGACTCAGAAATTGGGAGCCCCTGCAGAGTGGGTGGAAGAGGCCCTAGGAGAAGGGGAAGTGTTGGCACCGCGTAGGGTCCCGAACAGCAGCAGCTTTGCGTGTTGGGTGTTGCCTGCTGCAACAAGGGAGGGACTCAGACATGGTATTTGCCAGTTAGAAACCCTGAGCAGAGGCTTTACCCAATACCAACGTAATAAATTATGTGTCTATGATTTTTTTTCTCAAAAAGATAAAGTTTTTCTTGGGTTTAAAAGAAAAAGAATCTATTCTAATAGTCATTCATGGTTGGCAACAAAATTGGGGAGTCATTCTGCAGCACTGACAAACCACCTTTTAACTTGGACCTGGTATTTCATTCACCCTTCAGTTCTTTGAAATATTCTGCTGACTGGTTGCCTTTTCTTAAATCCCTAGGAAAGTGCTTTATTTAGGATTGCTTCTAAAGAAAAATCCAGCAATGGAAGATTTAGCTAAATGTAATGGGATACTAAAGTAACAGCTGGACTCAAAAAATAAGACTAATGAAACCAATCTAGTAAAAGGAGTGTACTCCTTGGGAGGGTATAAGGTTTAAATTTTTTCTTCTTTCAAACTTATTTACCAAATTATTCAGTGAAAGAAGATCTTACTGAAGTTAAGATCTAGGATAAGTCTGGACTCCAAGTGCAAAAAAGACCCAAAATGATTCCTGAAGGCTTACCTTTGAATACTTTGAACAAAGTAGTCATAGAACTTGTATAACATGTATTCATTCTTCCTTTTAAGTGCTCAACCATTGTCAGTTTCATCCTTTCATTTATCTTTTCTGAAGCCATAGGCATGGACCATATTCAATCAATATAATTTTTAAAAAATGCATTATCAGCATGCCTGTTTATAATTTTGGCATTCCATATATTTAATGTGACTATAGTTTCATCCTATTCTTTTGATGTTCATAGTTTTTGTACTATCATAAAGTAAGGTACTGCCATATAAGGAAAAAAATAATTTCAAGGATGAAAATGGCCCATGTAATAAATAGTTTCAATGTGTTACTTGCATGTATCTTAAGTATGTTACAGGTTCTCTATAAAGAATCATTTTTCTTTGAAAGAAAAAAATGGAGTCTTCAAATTACAAGTTTTTTTTTTTTGAAAATTAATTCAAAGGGAACCTTAGAACCTTTAGAATTTAGAGATCTAAGTGAAAAAGCTCTTACAAGTAGACTTTCAGGCCAAGTTCCCAAGAATTCAGATAACACTCTTACTGCAAAACTTCTTCCAATTTGGCTCAACTTCTAAGAGACAAATGAAAGTGAGTTTGTTTTTAAATGCTACAAGATGACTTTGTTAGCCTGATTACCAACATTTTGCTTTTGAAGAGAATGTATGTTGTCATAGATGGTTATTAACACAGTTTTATTTAGATTTTTTTTTAAGGAGAGGACTAGTAAATGAGGAGATTCTTTGTTTCAATTACTACCTGTCCTTAATCACTAAATGGGTATGGCCTCAGTCAAACTGAGATCACTTGAAAACCTTAGCTTAAAAGGGCCAAGGTCCCAGGCCATCGCCTGTTATCCTAATCTATATCTTGCCACTGAACCCAGATAGCTCTGATGGGGAAAGTGAGGCAGGTGACCCTGCACAACTCTCCCTTACTGAACTCCAATTCACTTGCATCACCTCCCTGATGTCATGGTCATCTTCAAGAATGAAAGATAAAACAAGTACTAACAGAATTTTGAGAAGTAGAATGACCATGTATTTAATATTTGATGGGAGTGACAAATCTAAGCCAGATGTCATTTAAAGGGGTCTACACTGAGTAGGAAGGATGTTGTACTTCTTTACTTAGCTTATGTCTTTTCTATATTATCAGTATTTCTGTGAGATGAGGTAGGAAGCAAGTAATTTCATTTTGTCTTGTAGAACCATATCCACTTTCTTTGCTTAGATATGCTCTAGTCTGTTTTGTGTTTTCTCTTGCACACTGGATAAAAAGGTATGGAGTTGCATAGATGTATTTTCAGTTTAGAAACCTAGCCGACTTAAGTAATAGCAATTACCATGCCTAAAGCAAAAGCAAAATCCTTTTATCAAATCCCTCAGCCTCAGAAAACATTGGCAGGGATGGAAAAGATGGAAGCCTCAGAAAACATTGGCAGGGATGGAAAAGATGGAACAAGACATTTGATTCATCTTCCACTGTCTTAGAAGCTCACATCAAAAATTTACCCAGAACAACTTTAAGTGAATGAATGAAGCATTTATTAGACATTTATTATGTGCAAAATATTGTGCTAAGTGCAGGGATACAAATAAAGAAGTAAGATGATCTCTGATCTCAAGGAGCTCACATTCCAGTTGGGAGAACAAAACATATGGAAGGTTTCAGCTGTAAGTAGATGGAAATGACCCCTGGTCCTTAGGGTGCAACAGCAAATGTAGCAATTAATGTCATTTCCACTGATACAAACATTAAGTGATTACACAGGAAATTTTTTATTAATTTAAGCCAAAACATTTTTCAGTATGCCTATCCAGATGTATGGCATAAAGAAACAGAAAGTTCATTTGTATATGATAACTTAGATTTTTCCACCTTCTCAAAAAATTTTCAACTTAAAATATACTTATTGATACTTGGAGGCTCCCAGATTTTTGCATCTTATTTTGCTTACTTTAATGCTGAAGAGACAGCATGACCGTACCAGATTTAGAATCAATAAAAACCAAGTTCAAATCCTGCCTCTGAAAATTACTAGCTATGTAATTCTGGACAAATCACTTAACCTCTATGTATCCAAGGCAGCTCATTAAGTCGTAGATTATATGGTAATTCCTTCTGCTGATGAAATCATAGAATCTTTATTTATTCTCCTAGTATTCAATTCTAGTGATGCTAATACTTCCTGTCTTCTTAAGGAATATAAGTCCAGCAGAAGTAATATTACAGATGGACTGGAGGAGGAGAGTAGAGTGGAGGCAGGAAGATCTGTTAGGAGGCTACTGAAGTAGTTCATGTGGGTAGAAATGAAGGCCTATCTTAGGATGGTAACAGTAGGAGTAGAGAGAAGGCTATGGCAGCATGCTATAGTAGATAGAACATTGGGTTTGAGTCAGAACATCTTGTTTTGAATCCATGCCTGCCATTATTTGCATGACTTTGGGGGAGTCATTTAATATTTCTATGCATCAGTTCATCTGTAAAATGAAGGTGTTAGACAAGATAACTTCTAAGGTCACAGGTAATTCTAAATTTGCCTACAACTATGAGAATCTTTGAGGGGCTATTTAGGTATCTACATAGTTAACACTGATATAGCCATAAAGAAGGTTATTTTTCTTTATAGAAACTGAGAGGCTCTCAGGATAGTTTTGCATGACCCAGAGGAAGTGGTTCTGAAGTTGGGAAGTTAATGTTTTTAATTCAGGTCCTTTAAACCCACATAAAGCTCCTCTTAGAAGAAACTGAAATGAAAAGTAACTCTTCTAAGTTAGAGCTTCTTATTAGCTCTTTCAGTATCCCCACTGGGGCTTGGATGACCTCATGTCTGCTAAAGATAAACAGGATGTAATTAGATAAGTTGTTGGTGGGAAACAAGAAAAAATTTTATATCAAATTAGAGAAGTAACTGGATTTAGGTCTGGCTTCACTTTCCAGTCATTATTAAATCTCCATTGGGTTCATAGCACTGGATAGAAGCAGCAGAGATTTGTGGACAACAACCAAGTTAGAACCTGGGGACCCAGATTAGGACCCTGGAAGTGCTCTTTATTTCACTTCAACAAACATTTATTAAGCATGTAGTGTACACAAGGTCCTTACTGGGTCCTAAGAATACAAAGACAGATGGAAAATAGATCCTGTCCTCAGGGAGGTTAGAGTCTAGCTGTGTGACCTTGAGGACAAGACTTCTGATTCTTATGGGTATCATCACTGTTGCCCCAACTCCTTAGAAGGTGTTAATTGCTGAGTGAAATAAATTGCAAAACACTTTGTAAATCATGAGCACATTGTACACATATACACAATTGCTACTGTTACAGGAGAAAAAGCATGACTGAATTTGGAGGGAAAAAAAAGATATTTTCTCAAAGGCTTTATCACGCTTAGAGACAAAATTAAAATGTGTATACATTGAGTCCAACAAGATGATATGACTGTTGGTCCAGTAAGATATATAACTCAAATTCATTTTATTTTGAAACAATAATTGACACTTCAATTATTGTAACTGAATTCAAGAATTTATTTCACAGAATTTGAGAATTTCTGAGTTAGAATGGGTTTCAACAGCTATCTAGCTCAACCCATAGCTTGAAGATTTTCAGTGAAGGGGAATCTATTTTCTAAGACAGTCCATTCTACTTTGGGATAATTCTGATTAAGATATTTTCCTGCATATCAAGCCTAAGTTTTCCTCTTTTCAAATTCCATCTATTACTCTTGGTTCTGATTCCTCTTTTACATGTTATTGAGTCATCTCAATTATATCTAACTCCCTTTGTGATCCTGCTAGTGTTTTCTTGGCAAATACTGGAATGATTTGCCATTTATTTCTCCAACCTATTTTATAGATGAGGAAACTGAGGCAAGCAAGATTGAGTGATTTTCCCAGCTAATGTGTCTGAATTCAGATTTGAACTAATAAAGATGAGTGTTCTTGACTCCTGGCCTGGCATTGTATACAGTGTACCACCTAACTGCCTCTTTCACATGAGTCTTTCAGATACTTGAAAACATATATTATGACCCCCTTCGCCAGACATCTTTTCTCTAAAAGTGCCTGTTAGTCCCTTCTTAAGAAATTGAACTAATATGCATTTACCCCTTGTGCAAGTGGCTCAGAAATATAACATATTTATTAAACAAATAACAGTTGCTAATTCTCTGATAAGCAAATTGGACTTATACTTTACAATGCCAGTTAAACTTTTTGGAGCACACACTAAGCTGATAGCAATGAAGGTAAAAGAATTAGCTAGCACTTTAGGTTACCACTGAAATTGAGGGACCAAGGACAGCATGATATGGAGCAATATAAGGAAAGTATAAGAACATAAACAACAGAAAGAACTGAAATCTGAACATCAGCAATACTATGAATCTAATTTCTGAAGCTCACCCAAGACAGGTGGAGAAAAGGATCAAGAAAGACTTTGTATAAAAGGTAAACTTGTAGAGAAATCAGAGAGAACTAGGAAAAGATTGTGGTTAATGGGGAAAGAATAACTCATAGATGTTAGAAATTCAACAAGCAAAGATCTTACTAGTAATATATCTAAAGCCCCATTTTCTCATCTATAAACTGAAGGGGTTAATTGAATTCTCTTGTTCCTTCCATTTTAAAAAAAACTTTGATCCAACAATACTATTAACAGGTGGTGTTTTTTTTTTCTTTTTTGAGATGACTTTTAAAAGATATTATCTTAAATTAGAATATTTCACATTTATATTGTGCTTTTAGGTTTCCAAAGTACTTTATAGACATCTTCATTTGATCCTCACAATAGCAATCTAAAGCAGATGCTCCTATTCTCCTCTTTTTAGCAATGTGGAAGCTAAGTCTAAGTGACTTTTCAAGATAGAGCACCAACCCTGAAGTCAGGAGGACCTGAGTTCAAATGTGTTCTCAGACATTTAACACTTCCTACCTGTGTGACCTTGGGCAAGTAAGGGAGGAAGGGAATACATATCTCTAGAGTACCTACCATGTACTAAGTGTTTTTTACAAATATTATCTCATTTGATCTTTACAACAACCTTCTAAGGTAGATGCTATTATTATTATTCTCATTTTACAGTTGAGAAAACTGAGGCAAACAGAAGTTAAATGATTTACCCAAAGTCATATAGTAAGTATGAGGCTGGATTTGAACTTAGGTTTTCCTGACTCCAGACCCAGAACTCTTATCTACTGACCTACCAATTGCCTCACAGGCCAGTGAAAGAAAGGTTGCAATCATTAGACAATCTCCTTACTATTTCTTATCAAAATCAAAGGATAATTTAAGATATCATCATAGGAACTGTCCAATCCCTCTGACTTTGAAGGTAATTCTGCTTGGGGATAGAATTATTCTAATTGCTTCATTCATAGGACTATGTTTAGTACCAGAGTAGACTGCAGAAGGCATCTAATCCAACCCTTTCCTGGCCTTTTGAGGTGATTTGTCCAAGGTCCAATAAATAGAGCTTAGATTTGGAGTCTTCCCCAGCACTGCAGCAAATGGGAATTTACAGAGAGGAGGAGGATGAAGAAATAGTCACTTTTTGAAAAGCTTTGTGCCCCAAAGGTTTAAGCATGATCTATACTACAGTGACCTGAACAAAGTAATCATTCCAGTGACCTGAACAAAATAATCATTCCTGCAGTCCTGTCCTGGCCTGAGGACAAGAAAGAAGCCTGTTAACGATAGAACATATTGGTTAATAACTCCTGTTGCTTAACATAAAACGTGTGTAGTTTAGCAGTTAATAGCCTTGTGGTGCTTTGCCATGTGCTCTATCTTGCAAATCACACTGCTCCCTTGGCTCATGGGAAATGACCCGACTGTTCATCTGACAGGTGTCCAATGTACCAGATCCCTGTGGCCAGCTAGAGGACCAACTGCAGAATTCCTAGACTTAAAGCAGACCATAGCCAGTTGGGAGTCTGGAAGTGATTCAGGCTTAAAAGATCCCATTAATTTTCTACCTCCCAGTTGGCTTGGCATTCCAATAACAGTTAGGGATTTTGGAGGTGAAACTTAAAGAGGTGTGAAGAAAACAGTTCTGTAATGTAAATTTGGCCTGCAGGCTGGTGTTTTCCAGCAGCAAATGCATGAATGTATGACAGCTTGATAACAAACTAATTCATCAGTGTCATAATTAACTCAATGTTCTAAAAGCCAGTTTTTGTTTTTGTCTAATTGTCAACGTAGTGGAAAAGAGCCTGACCTAGGAGTGTGATCTTGGGTGTGCTAGTCTTGGCTTTATTAAATCACTTTGTGACTCACTAGTCACTTCCTGTCTATACCTGTTTCCTCATTTGTAAAATGAGAAGATTAGAATAGATGACCCCCTAAACTCTCATCTAGCCCTAAAACTTGAATGAACTAGAACTTGGCAATCCTTACATTTCATGCAAATATCTACATGATACTCATGTGTTCAGTCAATCAGCAGACATTTATTGACTACTTACTTTAAGCCAGAGATTGTCCTAGGATCTGAGAATACAAATATAAAATCCTTTCTGTTATACAGCAAGAAAAAGATTACTATATATCACTTTGTATGTGGGGCATGTACTTTGATTCTCAGTATAATCCCCAAGAGATAGTGTCACTATTGCGCTTCAAAATCCTTTAATAAAGTAATGTTTCATCTCGAGGACCTTCTCTTCACTTCTCCTTCCACCAACCCTTCCCTGTTCTTTTTCACAAATATAATGGCCACCTCGTTCTTGGTCTAACTTTAAGAGTTAAAATCCAGGAGTATAAATATTTAGCATGCTATGTAATATTTTTTTTTCTTTGCTGTAATAAAGGTATCACCTTTGATGCCTCACTCTTATTCCACACATCCAGTCTTTTGCCACATTTTGTTTTTGGTTTTTTTAATGTTGACGACAACTGTTGTATATGTTAACTTATCTCCATTCACTCAGCCAGCATTCTAGTTCCAGCTTTCATTTTCTCTTATCTAGAACATTACTATTATAACCATTCTGATCTCCCTGCTTCAATTGTCTCCACATTTCAATTTATCCTCAGCTAACTTGCCTGAATGATTTTCCTAAAAGTGGGTCCTACTGTGTCATTCTTCTACTCAATAAAACTGCTGTGGTTCCCTCATGCTTCTGGAATCAAATGCAGACTCTTCTAGTTTGACACTCTTAGTCCATCCGGAGCTGCCCCAACACTGCCTCTCCAGTATATTGTATGTCACTTCTTTTAAAACATTCTATATTTCATCCAAACTGGCTGCCTTGTTGTTCCTCCCACAACATGCTATCTTCCATTTCCATGTCTGCTACATGCCTAGATTTCATTCTCTGTTTCTACCTATTCGAATTTCTAACTTCTTTCACAGCTCAGCTCAAGAACATCTCCTATATGAAGCTTTTCTTGATTCTTGAACCTAGCTATTAATTCCTTCCCCCAAAAAATAATTGTACCTTTTATAGATTCCTACATACATATATGCGTATGTGTGCATATACATGTGTCCCTACACTAGATTATAAACTCATTGAAATCATGGAGTGCTTGACTTTTGTTTTTGTATACCCAGCACATCTATCATATCCTACCAACACCTACTAGGTGCTTAATAAATGCTTGATTGTTTATACTCAGTTTTGCTGTTGTGTTGAACTGGGAGAAGTTACATTCATATAGCTATTTCTAGGTTCTGTTCTTCATCTTAATGTCCCCTTTATCTTCCTAGCTTCAAGTATCATGCATGCCAGCAATCTTCTCTTGCATGTACTAGAAGATGATAATGTGCTGTAAACCTGGCATTTCTAGTTCAAGGTGTTGAATGACATTTTGGTTAAGGGCTTTGCAGCCTAAGAGAGCTAGAACTGCAAAGAAGATTACAAGATTGTTTGCTCTGAACTCTACATTTGGCAGAGATCCAAGGATGCTAAATACAGGAGAGACAGAGTAGTTCCTCCAAGGTCCCAGAGATCTTGTGGCTTGGATCTGGGATTCAATTCAATCTGCATCTAAATCCAAGGCTACACAATGCTGATTCACCAATAGGTTAAGAATCCTTGTCAGCATAGTAGCATATCTGCTATGTACGTAGAACTTTTAGCACCCACTGCATCCGGGGCCATCTCCAGTTATACTGATCTACATCTAGATACTGGAACTAAATGACTGGAGGAGAACAGAAAGCTGGTGACTTTGCTCTTCACTTCAATCCCAATCCAGTTCACTTTCATGTCATTGTATCACCTCCCTGATGTTATGATCTTCTTCAAGAATAAAAGAAAAACAAACACAACATAGAGGTAGAAAAAGCCCTGGATTTAGAATCTAAGATCTTGGATTGAATCCTGGTTCCATTACTACCTGTGTGGTTTAGGCAAGTCTTTTCACCTGAGGGAGGGGGAAGGAAGGAGGGAGGGAGAGAGGGAACTCAATTTCCTTCTCTATAAAATATAGAGCTTGGTGTGGATGATGTTCCTAGAGTTTGATTTTTTTTCTTTTATAGGACAATATATATTTTTATCTTAAAGTCTTATAGATTGGGAAGGAGGCCATGAACTTGTTTATTTTAATATTTTGAAAACTATTTCAATAGAATTAGTTTTATAATCTTATATTTTTATATTACATATTTTTTATTTTTGTGGAGGCAACTGGGGTTAAGTGACTTGTCCAGGATCACACAGGTAGGAAATATTAAGTGGCTGAGGTTGGATTTGAACTCAGGTCCTCCTGATTTCAGAGCCAGCACTCTGTCCACTGTGCCATCTAGCTGCTTCTATATTATGTATCTTTAAAAAAACATCTTTCTGATAATGGGAGCCATGGGCTTCACCAGGATACCAAAAGGCTCTATGACACCAAAAGGATTAAGAATTCCTGTCATCCCTCATTTTACAGAGAAGGGAACTGAGCTCTAGAGAAATGTAAGTAACTTAGCAAGGACACATTTAGTATCCATCAGAGCCATGATTCAACCCTAAGTCCTCTGATCCCAGAGTCCAGCTTCCTTTCTACCATATCAGACTACCTCTCATTTTGTATAGATGTGGACCATATATCCACATGTCTATGATATGTCACAGCTAAAGATGTTGCTGTTGAGTTATAGCCCCTGAAGATGTAGTTTTTTCTAATACTGCCTAGCCTTTTACAATTTCCAAATGCTTTCAAAGACATTATCTTACCTAGTCATACTCCTTATACATAGTAAATAACTGCTGGATAGATTACTCTGTAGTAAGCACTATGCCTTCTTTAAGCCTTAAAGCAAGATTTCTTAAACTTTTTCCACTCTGAACCCCTTTTCACCTGAGAATTTTTATGCGACACCAGGTATATAGGTATGTAAAACAGGTATATTAATCAAACACTTACTGAGAAGCCATAATTTCACAAGCCCAACATTCAGTGATATAACCATATGAGGTCACAAGCCACAGTTTAAAAGGCTTTGCCCTAAAGTACTGAAACACCTTTTTTCCTGTTGGGAGAAGACCACCTACAGCTTACTTTCCTGTCTTAATATTTCTCAAGTGTATAGTTCTACCACTTGGAGAAAAATTTCCAATTGAGACAAAACACTGTGGATCAGAGCAAATTGAAACTAAACTGGTTTTTGGTTTTGGTTTTTTTTTTTTAATTGTGTAGTAAAGGAGGAAATTTGGATATTTGGGTACTGGGAAGGGAATAGGAATTTAATAACCTAAAATGATGTCACAGAAATGAATACTTCCGCTTTCAGAAGTTTGAAAAAAACAGAAGACATCTTAATAGGAAATAGTCTTTTTGAAAAACATGTACAAAGTAATTACCTTCTTAGAGGGGAAGGGATTAAGGAAATCAATTTAAATGTTTAGATAAAAACTTTTTAAAAGGCCTGGTAGAATAGCCAACAAGGCTAATGCAATCTTAGGCTGTATTAAGAAAAGAAAAATTGCCTGAGAATAAAGAGGTACTATAACTGTTGTCCTTTGCCTCAGTCAGGTCACATCTAAAGTATCTAGCTGAATAATGAGCAGCACATTTTAAGAAGGACATTGATAAACTGGATGGATAGTCAAATCGAAGGCCATTCAAATAGCATAGGACCTTGAATCTATGACCACTTATGAGATTTTGTCGCTGGGATTCTTTGTCACAGATCATGAGAGAGACTGATGTCCTTTCAAATTCTGAAATTCTCCTTTTCTGTGAATCTTCTTATTTCTATCTACCATATAATTCTTTCCCTTTTTCTTCCCTTCTCTGATAATCTCCTTCCCTTGGTTTTAAATGAAACATAAAAGGAAGAGAATTTGTTGATGAAATTTAGGGGCTCAGCCCAGTAAAATCTCAAATCTATAGATAAGGGGTTTTTAGGCAGGAAAATAGTCACGGCAAATACTGATGACTCTTTACCCTCTAGCTGAATTTAATAACATGTTTTCATTAGGACTTAAATAATATCTTCCAATTCCCCTCCTTATGTCGTTCAGTTTAACAACTGGGAGCTGAAGCCTGATTATGATTTGTATGAATTTTTCAACATACACAATACATTATATTGTAAAATATAAATGTATCCTGGGAAAAGAGGGCTGAAGCTGGAGTCAGGTTCAACTCATGGCCCCGTTTGGGAAATTTATGCCTCTCTGAACTCCTGTATGGTGCTTTCCACTAAGCCACAGCCTCCCTTTTGCAACCTGCCCTTTTGCTTATAGTGAAATACATGATTGGAGAAAACAAACAAAAATTAGCTAGTTGATTTAAATGCCTTCCGGGCAATTTCTATTTAATGGAAAATCCTGAGAGCAAGTAAGCCCCTACTGGGATAAGATAGTGAATTTTAACACTTGGTTGTGTATGCTACTCTTTTAAACTGCTCTAGCTATCATCTATCTCTCCTGTCTTCAATCTATAAAATAAGTTATTTCTTGCTGCCTAAAAACAAATTTTTATCTCCCTATTCTTTAAAAGCAAACCAAAAATGTTTGATTTCACTTTTCCTAAGTTTCTCCTCTCTTAATAACTAAGCTCTTTGAGGTGTCTCCACTTTCTTCTCATTCACTTCTAATGGCACTCTGGCTTCCAGCCTAATCATTCAGTAGAAACTTCACTTTCCAAAGTTAACAGGATGCTCTTAACTGAAAAATCTAATGGCCTTTTCTCAATCCTGATCCTGAGGTCTCCGAGGCATTTCATTTGTTGATCACATCTAGATATTCTGTCCTCTGCAGGTTTTTGAGACTCTGCTTGTTACTATTTCTCCTCTTTCCTGACTTAGCACTCTTCAGTCTCCTCTGTTAATTCTTAGTACATGTTATGGCTATTAACCATGAGCATTCCTCAATATTATATATCCTGAACCTCTTCTCTTTTCTCTCTATATCAAAAACCTTTAACTTGTATTTATGTCAAGGACCACTTTGGTGGTCTGGAGAAGTTTATGACCCCTTCTTAAGTGCATAAAATTTTAAAAAATAGATTACAAAAGGAACTAATTACATTAAAATTAAGTTCCTGGAACTTAGATTAAAAACCTTTTCTCTAGAGTGTTTTACTTTCATAGTCTCATCAGCTCCCATTAAGTTCTCATCTTGACGAAAATAATTCCCAGAATTAGATGGCTCTGCTGAGCTATATTTACATATCTCCACCTGCCTGTTGGGCATCTCAAACTGGATATCTCATAAGTATATCATTCTTAGCATATCCAAAACTGAACTCACTCTCTTTCTCAGAACTTCTCCCACCACCATTTTTGAACATCTCTAGTATTTTCATCCCCCTGCCATCACCCAGAGGTGTCAGCCTCTATACTAGTGCTTTTTAAATTTTTTCCACTTATAAGCCCTTTTTACCTGAGAAATTTTTACATGACCTCAGGTATATAGGTACACAAAGTAGGTATACATATGAAACATTTACTGATAAATCATAATTTCACAACCTCCACATTTAGCTTTGAGACCCCATATAGAGTCACAAACCACAGTTTAAGAAGCTGAGCTCCTCACCTCACTCTCCACATCTTTCTAATCCATTGTCCAATCTTTTTCTACTTTTATAACTCTTATTTATATCCCCTTCTTCATACTCATATAGCCACAATATAGCTCAGGCCTATATTACCTCTTATCTGAACAATTGCCTTTTTTACTGGTTTCTGCTCCAGTTTACCATCACTCAGCCATCAGGGTGATTTTTCTAAATAGTAAGTTTAACCATCTCTGTACCATTGCCTTGTCTCTCCCGCCATGTATATATATGTTTTTCTCTCTGTTCTCTCCTTCCATTTGTCTCCCTTTTCTCCCTCTTCCTTTCCTTCTCCCTCCCCCTCTCTTCTCCTCCTTGCCTGGAATGCTCCACTCTTTCATTTCCCTGTCTTTCTTTAAGATTAAATTCAAATCCTACCTGTTCTAGGAATTCTTTCCCAATCACACATCCTCCCTGCCCAGCTGCTAATACCTTTCCCCTTTTAGATACTTCTGTCTACACTGCATATCTTTTACAGATTCCTAGTTATTTACATGTTGTCCCCCTATTAGAATATAAGCTGAGGAAAAGGACTGTTTTTGTATTCTTTGAAGCCCCATCAGTACCTACCACATAGTACATGCTTAATAAATATTAACTGTTAGTTCTCAAATAAGGAAAGCATAAATTAGTTAGAGTATATCATAGATATCCTTTTCTGTGTAATATTATTGAATAACGATGGTACAGTTGTTTCTCTTGGTGTTCTGTTGCCCAACCTTTTTCCCTCGCATCTTACTCAAACATTAAAATAATGCCTTAACTGCCTGTTTTCCTTTATAGGTCATGAACCTGGTCTTACACAGTTGGTGAATTATTACAGAGGAGCTGATAAACTTTGTCGAAAAGCTTCTTTAGTTAAGTAAGTGTAATTAAACTTTTGTTTATTTTTTTAACTGCATTTTTCCATTTTGAAAAGTCTTTTAAAAAAAAGAAATAGAAGAAAGTTTGCTTTATGCTTATTTGGTAACATATTAGAACTCTTATGACAGCTGGGGGTATGGTATAAATTGTCTTTGTAACTTCTATGGTATACTATCAGATTGCTCAGCAAAAAGATCATATCACTTTAGAATTCCATTATGAATAAATATTAGTGAATTTACAAGGCAGCCAGGTGGCACAATGGAAAAAGCACTGGATCATAAGATGACCTGAATACAAATCTGGCCTCAGATATCTACTAGCTGTGTAACCCTGGGCAAATAACTTAACTCTGTTTGCCTCAGTATCCTTTTTTGTAAAATGATCTAGAAAACGAAATGACAAATCATTCCAGTATCTTTGCAAAGAAAACCCCAAATGGGATCACAAAGAGTTAGACAAGACTTAAAAAAATTAAACAATCACCTAGAGAACACAATTAGCTCAAAGTAAAAGTATTTCCTGAGATGATATCTCAAGAAAATTAGCTACAAAATTTTCCCTCCCTCTAGTAGATGCCGTGGCCAATGGATGGGAGTAGGGTGGGAGGGATGTAGGGTATGAGTTGAGAAATCCCTTTTCTCTGCCAAGAGGCAAAGAAATTCCCTCTGTGAAGCTGGGTTCTTCCTCCATAACTGGCTCTCTTATTGACTGCCAATGCTCATAGTCTTCAGAACTGTCTTCTGCCTCTCTTCTCTTTCTTGAGAATTGTCTGATTTTCTGAAGAGCCACCTGAGGGGTAGCTGAGGTCTCACCCAGCCAGTGGTTTGGCTTCCCTCAAATTCCACCAAGCTTGACTGAAACCATTCTTCCCACCTTCTAAAGGGGCAGCATGTGCAAGCCCTTTAGCCTTCATTTAATAATTTGAGATCAGTGTTAACTGCCTCTTATATTCTGTAATTTCATCAGCTGTCTGAAGTTATGTCAATTGCTCAGGTGTCCTCTGATCAACAACTGCCCCCTGTCCTCCTCTAACTATTTAAAAAAAAAAAAAAAGTCTGGTTCCTTTACCCCTCTCCCCAGTGTGAGGCTAAGAAGAATGGATTGTAGCATGGAATTTACATGTGACTGAGAATTAATAGGTATACAGTGTTTTTTCCTTTGATCTCTAAGAAGATTAGCTCTGAGTCTTCAATCTGCTTTGCAGTGTTACTGAGCTCCTTCATTTATACTAACCTGGCTCAGTAAATCAAATATAGTAAGGAGCCAATAAATATTTGTTGATTTGATGTCAGAATACATCATGAATCAACCAACAAGCAATTCTTCATCATCCACAATGTTCCAGGTAGTGTCCATGATGCTAGGGATACAAAGACAAAAAAATGAAGTAATTTCTGCTTATGTGGAGTTTATGATCCATTGATGAAAATGGCAGCTAGATGATATGATGGATAGAGCACTGAACTTGGAGTCAGGAAGACTCATCTTCATGAGTTCAAATCTGGCTTCAGACACTAACTTGCTGTGTGACCCTTGGCAAGTCACTTAACATTGCTTGCCTCAGTTTCCTTATTTGGAAGGAAATGATAAAGCAGTCCAGTATCTTTGCCAAGAAAACCCCAAAATGGGGTCATGAAGAACCTGATATGACTGAATAATAAAATAAATTTATATAGTACTTTAAGATTTACAGCATGGGGCAGCTAGGTGGCGCAGTGGATAGAGCACCAGCCTTGAATTCAGGAGGACCCGAGTTCAAATCTGGTGTCAGACACTTAATACTTCGTAGCTGTGGGATCCTGGGCAAGTCACTTAACTCCAGCCTCAAAAAAAAAAAAAAAAAAAAAGATTTACAGCATGCTTTACATCTTTCAACATTTAATCCTCATAACAACACTCCAAAATGGAACACTTAACAGCTCCCAAGGTCACCCAGCTCATATCTGAGCCAGAATTTGAACTCCAAGTTCAACTCCAAGTTTAACACTCTAACCATTGTTCTAATTAGTTGTTTTTATCTACATTCATAAGTAAATGGGAAAATATAAAAAATAAGTATAGATTATTTGGAAGGGTGGGGGAGACATGTACAGCCAAGGGAATGAGAAAAAGCCTCAAAGGTGGTTGCTTGTGCTGAGTTTGAGGGAAGCTAAGGAACACTAAGAAGAAAAGGTAAACCTTGCAGACAAAGGGGGGGGATATGTTGATCAAGGATGGTGAAGTGATTGATGGTGTTTCTGTTTGTGAGTCCAATTTGAATTGAATGTAGGAAGTGTGTGAAGGGAAGCAATGTGTCATCAGCTTGGAGAGGTATTGGAACCAGATAATGATGGACATTAAAAACCAAATAGAGAAGTTTTCATTTTGTCTCAAAGGCAATAGGAAAGCACTAGAGCTTTTTTTCTTTAAAGGGAGTGGCACAATCAGACCTATGCTTTAAGAATATGATTTTAGCAGCTGGGAGTGACACAATCAAACCTATACTTTAAGAATATATTTTAGCAGCTATGTGGAGGATATATTAAAGAGTGTAAAGGCTTGAAACAAGGAGGCTAATTAGAAGGCTGTTGCAGTAACCAAGTTTTTTACCATAATGACTGGGGTCCTTTCTCCAATTAGAGATGTTTTCTTTTTCTTTAGAAACTGAGAATAGCTCTACACTAACAGAGAGAATAGGAAAATTGAAAAATGAATAATTCAGTCTCTTCTACCACTACTGCTGCTGCTTCTCCCCTCCCCCATAAATTATCCCCCCTTAAAAAAATATTGACTTGAAAAGTTGTACATTGAAGATAGTAGGACATATTTCTAGTTCTTTGTATAAAGTTATTTTGGACCAAGTGCCATGCCAGAATGGGCTGGAGCATGCTTTTAACATTCCATTTGGCAAATGGACTCAGGCCTCCAGGTATATCATATTTCCCTCATGTAAAGGCCCAAGGACAAGAGCTAGTCCAGAAAAGAGTCCAATCTTTGGCTACTCCATTCCTCTTGTGACTTCCTGTCATCTGGCTTTATTAAAGAGTGATCAGAATATTAGATTACACTTTCTGGAACTTTCTCCTACCTCCCACTCATCTCCCAGAAAATATTCCTTGGAATTAAAAAAAAAAAAAAAAAAAAAAAAAAAAAAAAAAAAGGCAATTGATCCATCTGTTGTTATCCATTAGGTTAATCAAGACAAGTCCTGAATTGACAGAATCGTGCACATGGTTCCCGGAATCCTATGTGATTTATCCGACTAATCTCAAGACTCCTGTGGCCCCAGCATCACCCTCGCAGAATGGAATTCGCCATTTGATAAACAATTCAAGGACAGATGAAAGGGAAGTCTTCCTTGCTTCCTATAACAGGAGAAAAGAGGGTGGGGAGGGCAATGTATGGATAGCCAAATCCTCCGCAGGTGCCAAAGGTTAGTCCCATGGCCATGGTTATACTCAAAAGAATGTTTTTCCTCCTCTGTTTTACCACTGGTGATAATGATTTTGATGAGTCTGAAGGTGATACTTCGTTGTTTCAATGATAGCTTTTTGCTTTTCTAAAAATATGATGCACTGGATCATCTTAGCCTGATTCCATCTGTCTCCAAGACCTATTATGAAATAATGAGAGTTTTGAATGAACCAGTAGTAGAACTTACATCATTTCTGATAGCAAAAAAGTTTTCTGTCCATGAGATCAAAGTGGAATTGCTGAGTCCAGTGTCTGCAAATAAATGATGTCACGCTGAACATTATGGCAATCTTAACAATTCCAACTTTTCTTTGGAAACTGGTACAAAAAAGTAGCTATTTATAAGCATCCCTATATTATATATCTGCCAAATCCCCAAGGCCCTGCTACACCAGTAATGTTTAAAGGAGAGAAACTGAACATAATCTACCTTTTGAGCTATTTGGAATCAGCACAGTTCCTATCTGTAATTTTTATTTCTTCCACTTAAATAACAAAAAAGGAGACATTAAATAAATATTTGTGGGTTTTAAAGAAACTACTTCTTAAGCTTGAACTTATTAATATCAGCATAGTTTAAGGACTGTGGGAAAAGTGATCCATGAACTTATTCTGAAAAAAGGTTTTATGTGTCTAATCTCAGCCATGTGTCCATCATGTAGCATGTGAATGTATGATCCTAAAAATTAGAAAACTTAGGTTCTTTTAGATCTGGCTCCAACACTGACAAATTATATGATTTGTGGTAGGTTATTTTGTGGCACTGCTTATTTCAAAGGGACTTCAGAGATCATCCAAGGTAGTCCCTACCTAAATTATGCCTCCCATAGTGATTGATAAGGCCTCTGCACCGTGATTACTAACTTTTCCCCCTTTATTTTCCTCATTCCTAAATAGCACCTTATATTCTGGAGTCAAGATGACTTTGGATCCTAATTCTGTCATCTAGGATATTAGCTGGCTAAATTTCCCCATTTCACATTATTTGAAAATTTAAAAGTTAGGCTATCTGCTTCCTAATCAAGATACAACATTCTATCAATGACAAAACCCTATGACATTTCACTAGCTATCAGCCAACCAATTCTGAACCCAGCTAACTGTACTTTCCTCTAGTCTATATCCCTCTAGATTGTCCATATGGCCAAACTAGAGGTCTAAGTTTCCTCATCTGTTAAATGAGGTGACAGAAATCAATCCGGTGAAACTTTCTTTGAGCCCTAATATTTCTATGATTCAGGGTTGGGATTCAGAACACCCAGTTTTGAATCTTAGCTCTGTAATTTATTTTCTGTGTGACCATTGACCTCCAAATCCAGTGCACTTTCCACTCTACCATCTGTGTGAGATGGGTGGGATGCAAGACGCCTTTCCCAATCCAATTAATTAATCAGAGACATCATCAGGTACAAAAAGAAAGCATTTATTCAATCCCTGCAGGGAGAGGCCCAGACACACACCCAGGAGCCATCCCAACTCTGCCCTCCTGGAACCTAACCTTGTCTAGGGTTTAAAAGCAAAAGACTCGAGCCTTCTCATTGGATAGACTAACAGGATGTAACCATCCTTGATCAATGATCATTAATGCTGGCTGCCTCCCACAGATCATGTCACTCTCTGCATCTCCAAGTTCAAAGTCCATTCTTCCAAAAAACAAATGACCTCTCAAAGTCCCAGTTCTGAAAACAGGGATCATGTGACAGTACTGAGAAATACTTCCTCCAATTAGTCCCATTGACATATAACCCCGGGAAAGTCACCAAATTATAGAATCTGAGATTTGGAAGGGATCTCAGGTTATGTTGTCAAACTCATGCCTGAACAGTAGTCTTCTCTATGACATTCTCTAAAAGTTGTCATCTAGTATTTACCTGAAAACCTTTGGTTAAGAGGAACTCACTACCTTCTAAAGGGCCCTATTCTGTTTTTGGACAAATCTAATTAGCAGTATATCAAATTAGCAAAAAAGATTATAAGGGACCTCTGGAGGCATTTAGTTTCAACTGTACCTGACCCTCTCTCCCTCCTGAGGCAATACATTCCAATCATGGATCACTCTAAATTGTTTTAGAAAAAAAAAGTTTCACTTTATATCAGGCTTACACTTAACCTTGGGCCTTCCTACTTCATTTTACAGATGAAGAAATTTGAAACTCAGTAAGATTATATGGCTCCATTACTGCTTCAGATCCAAATATAATAAACCCAATTCTCTATTCCACATTAAAAATCCTTCAGATACATGAAGCTTGTTCTTCTGTCCACTCTGTATTTTTTTTTCTGCAGGTAAAACATCTCCAGTTCCTTCAGCTTATCCTCCTCTAGTCTCCCTCTCCCTCCCTTATCCTAACTGCCCTGGAGCTGCTGGGATCTTTAGAATGTTTCCCAAATTGAACACTGATCACATCATTCCAGATGGCTTTGATCAGAGCTAAGTATAGTAGAACAGGCACAATTCTCATTCTGAACACTATACGCTTCTTGATTCGGCCTAAATCACATTAGGTTTTATAGCTGCTATGTCATATTGTTGATTCAAATTGAATTTATTGTCCATAAAAAACCCCAAATGATTTTGAATTGAACTGATTCATATAATGGGGGAAAAGGTTTGAGTCTGGGGGTTTTATATCTATTTTATCAACTCCCAAATGAGGGACTTGGATGAAGTGATCTCTCAGGTTCCTTCAAGATGTTACATTCTAAAATTCTATGAGCCAGTATTCACATAGTGGGAAAAGCCCTGAATTTAAAATCAGGAGACCGAGGCTTAAATCCCATTATCTCATAGAGAAGCCTTGAAAAGATGAGACTAAATGGAGTTTTACTAGATTCAACCTATGACTTCAGCCTTTATAGATCTCTTTCATTACTGACTTTGGTATCCACCATTATACTATCCCAGGTTTGTGTCATTTATAAACCTGATAGGCATACCTCATATGATTTCATCCAAGTTACCCAGTTTCTTCATGTATAAATGAAACTCATTCTTTTATCTTGTTACTTCATTGGATTCTTAAGAGAGGTGATGAGAATGTGAATTATTTAAAGCACTGAATAAATGTAAAATATTACTAATAAGATAAAGAATCCAAAACCAGATGAGAGAATTGAGGAAATTTTGTGCTCTTCTAAATAAAACCATTGTACATTTGTGAACTAAAAAAAATAATCTTTATGGCTAATAATAATGATGATGATGATGATGATAATATCTAACATGTACATAGCACTTTAATAACTGAGGCAAATAGAGATTAAATGACTTCCTGGAGTCACACAGGATGGATTCGAACTCAGGTCTAACTCTAGGCCTGGCATTCTATCCACTGTGCCATTTAGTTGAAGAGCATGAAAATACTCTAATAATCTGTCTTTGTAAAGAAAAAGGAAAGCACTAAATTTTGAAGATATATAAAATGATAACATTTTTAACTAGTGCTTTAAGGTTTATAAACCCCTTTCTTCAAAGAAGTGAAACAACTTGCTCTGAGACTGAATTCATTCGAGATATGAGAGCAAGAGGTGCATATATTTGTGCAATTTTTCTATCTTCCTGGAGATGTTAGTTAATATCTATAGGAGAATAGGACCTCAGTAGATACTTAGAATTAAGGAATTTATAGGATGGCAGCCATCTTATTGTCCTCTGTTAATTATTGAAATTTCATCTGAAAAAAACATTTTTAAACTAGATTTTTATATAAAGTTAAAAATATAAATTTCAAAGTAAACATACCGTTATAGTTTTAATCTGCTGTTTTCCTTAATGCAAGGTATTGATTTAATAACTTATTCATGCTGAAACAGTAGTGAACTCTCATCTCCAAAAGAAAGAACTCCATATTAGATTTATGCTGAGGAGAGCATTTACTGGACAACAGAACTTTAATGATCTTTTAAGGCTCTAACAAATCTGTTCATGGTCAGAGTCTCTCAAATGGAAAGAGGAAGAAAATCATATGTAGGGTATTGGTTTGGTGTTCTCAGAAGGCATTAAGTCCCATTTTGGTTTTGTGTGGGTTTCTCCATCCATTCTATGAACTGAAATGACTTGCTTTCTTTTCCCCTGTTAGGTGAAGGCATTCTTATTTCTTCAGAGGCTACAGAACTGCTGGATTTTATAGATAACCAAGGACAAGTGCATGTGATTCAGAAATACCTTGAAAAGCCTATGCTTTTAGAGCCAGGTCATCGCAAATTTGATATTAGGTAATATTTTAAATGATGCTTCTGGGGTTATTTTCATACTTAAGAAAAAAAATTATGAAAATGATAAGGATGCTCCAAGACATGTTTGTTGAATCCTTTCACATTACAATTCAAAGAACTAGATTATATGCATATAAGGAAATGTTGCATAATGTAGTGGATAGAATGCTGGTAAAGGAGGCCTATGTTCAAGTTCTACCTCTGACATATACTGACTGAATGATCATAGTCAGTCAACCTATAAGCATTTATGAGGTACTTAATCTGTCTTAGGGGCAGGATGGTGGCACAGAGAATAGGGCACTTATATTGGAAATCAATAAGATACATTTCCATGAGTTCAAATTCAATCTCACACAATTACTAGCTATGTGACCCTGGACAAGTCCCCTATTTGCCTCAGTTTACTCATCCATAAAGTGAGCTAAAGAAAGAAATGTCAAACCATTCTAGTATCTTTGACAAAAAAGCAAAAAAAAAAAAAAAAAAAACATGAAATGAGGTCACAAAGAATCAGACATGACTAAAAAAATGACTGAACCAACAATAGTGTGTGCCAGGCACTTTGCCAAGTGCTAAGGATTTGAAGAGAGGCAAAAAACAATTCTTGAAAAGATTTAAGCAGCTCTCTAAGATTATATAAAAGGGACAGAGAAGTTCCTAATATCCTTCAGTGGAAGTTTTCTCAACAATAATTTCCCATAGCACACAAACAAAATTCTATCTTAAAAAAAGTTTTAGTTTTTCCAAAAGAATCAGAATTCTTTGTTTTATTATTGAGGATCTTGTCTACTAAAATTAGGGGATTTATTTTCTTGTAATTTTGAAAAGAAGTTGAGATAGTAGCAAGATTTATACAAAATAAATAAATGTGGAAAGAGGCTATTCCCTACCACAAATAACAACAGTGTCTTATTTCCCTCTAACTCTTTATGAATTTCATGGGGGTGAAATTATTTTTAGAATTTGGTTTATTGACTAGAACCTCATTTATCCTAGCTTTAAGGTAGCCAGGCAAAAGGACTGAGAGAAGAGGAGGGTGTGATGTTCTTTTCTGACCAAAGCAGCCATAAAGTCATTCAAGGACAACATCACACAACAGTGTATATTCTGGGATATCTTTAATACTAGCTCACAGCAGGTATTTCAGTCTTTCTCTGGAGGATGTGTGCTCTAAACAGATTATTACTCACCGACCAGGATTTCAATTATACAAGTCTTGTTGATTATGGAGCACAAAATTTATTTAATGGCTAAGTTGAACTGCTACTGTCTTGAGTTAGTAATTATTTACTGTTTTGCTTAAAGAAGAAATCCAAAGTGCTTTCTTATCTGGGTGTAACAAATCACTTTACTGGGAATTTCTTGAAAGCCTACTGTTTTATGTTTTACGTCCCTGTACAGTATACTTCACTTTGGATTAATAAAAAATTATACTGAGAGAGTCGCCGTCATAAGATAAAGAGCCAAATTTAACTATTTGGTTATTTAGACTATTTAGAATGCATTATCATCCTAATAGAAAAATTTTTCTCCTTAGATGATCATATCATCTCTTTAGTAACTTCCAATGCAGCTAGAATATGGGGCTTCTTTGCCCCAGGAAAGGTTCAAAAATTGTGTGCCCTTTTCCATTGTTGGCTATAAGATTCACTGTAACATGTAGTATAACTCATCACAAATAGCTACATGACAAGGAGAAGGATATTTTCTGGGATTAGAATATACAAATGTATAAAAATCATGAGTAAAAAAGATGTTACCTAGGTAGCTGCTCATTTTTCCCACCCCTGGGTTTAGCTTTTAGCTTTATTCTTTCTTTTCTTGAATCTCATCACCAGGTTAAACCACCTCCAGAATGGTTTTCTATAAGGTATTCTAAATGTGTTACCCATTTGTTCATTATAGTTAAATTCTTAAAGTTGCCAACACAAATATTTTGTAAGAATTTATTTAATTTTTTTGAGTTTAAATCCTTCTAAACTTTATAGCAAATTGTGAAAATAATCACCTGGACATGGTCTTATGATACTAGGTGCTTGGATAGAAAAGTAACTGTTCTCTTTTTTTGGCAGGAGCTGGGTCCTAGTGGATCATCAATATAATATCTACCTCTATAGAGAGGGCGTGCTCCGGACCTCTTCAGAACCATACAATATCACCAATTTCCAAGACAAAACTTGCCATTTGACCAATCACTGCATTCAAAAGGAGTATTCAAAAAACTATGGGAAATATGAAGAAGGGAATGAAATGTTCTTTGAGGAATTCAATCAGTATCTAACAAGTGCTTTGAACATTACACTGGAAAATAGTATCTTATTACAAATCAAACAAATAATAAGGTAATTTGTTTGTACCTTTTTGTTATCTCTAACAATTTCAAGGGGAGGTTTGGTTTTGTTCCCTTACATGGAAAGGAGTACCTGTTACTTACCATTCCCAAAGAATGGAGGCTGCTTCATGGATCAAACTGAGAGGGCAATTGTTATGGTTTCAATAATAATAACTGATAGATGTATATGGAAAATTGAATTTTGCATAAAGTTTCAACTATACTCTCAGTGGTGTCAAATTCAAATCTAAATGGGAGTCATTAACCATAAATATGGATATCTATGGGATACATATTGATATAGAAAGCCTTGTATTACATTATCAATATTTTATTTTGTTTTGATTTAATTTTATATTCCCCAATTACATTTTAATTTGGCTCAAGCTAGATTCTCAATGTCGTGGGGCTTTATGTGTCCTGCAGGCCACACATTTGACACTTCTGACCTACATTATTTCATTTAATCCTCTTAATAGTTCTATGAGGTGGGTACTATAGGTATCAATGGCTTGAGAGGTTATCAGAGCTGTCCATCTCAGCTTGTATAATAAACCTGGGATTTTAATCCAAGTTTCTGTTGACCCTAAATGCAGCACTCCTTTTAAGGGAGAGCCCATGAAATGGTCTTGGCCTTTTTTTTTTTTATGTTGTGTTTTAGGAAAGATGATTGTGAACTAAGAGCCATGATGTATTTATCTTGGAATGATGGATGAATAAATATTGTGAAAAGGAAATAGCATCCCCTTAAACTTGTTTAAAATATGCTTTTTCATGTATAGACTTATTTGATTCTTCTAAACATATGAGCTAATAATAAGGACAGACAGTGGTTTCATTATTTTATTGATGTGAAAACATCCACAAAAAGGCTAAATGACTTCCACCAGACTAATGGTACAGTTAGCACTAGAATTTAGTTCTCCTGATCCCTAGTCAGTCATTGTTGTTGTTTGTTCTTCATTCATCTGGAAGGTGATATCATGACATGCAATTGGATTTGAGTGAGAGAGGGCTGTGCAAAATCACCAGCTTCAATTTCTCCTCTGGAGTCATCTGGGTTCTAGTGGCCAGATATAGATCAGGAAAAGTGGAGATGGCCCTCTTTTAATACTAGTTTATGGTATCTATCATCTAGTCAAATAAGCATCCTTTTGTTGTGTGTATGTGTGTGTGTGTATGTGTATTTACCACATTCTCTCTATGTTAGCATCTTTTGTGTCTCCAGGTAGCAAGCAAACAAATGGAAGTACAAGCCATTGATGCTCATTCCATTTTTACTGGTCACTAGTTGGGCAAAGGGATTTCCTACTTGTCTTTATCCTGAAGGAATGTATGTCTTGCTGAGAGATATGTTTTACTTAAGAGAAGTAAGAAAAAGATGCTTTGGAGGAGGTGACTCAAATTTAAGTTACTTTGTAAGAGAGATTTCACTCAGTACTACTTGATGACAAAGGAAAGGGAGAAAAAAAGTACCTTTCCAAGTGGTGGCAGGATGTGAGAACAATAGAAATCCTATGTGTATCAGTTGCTCACTACTCCGTTGTAGTTTTGCCTTATTCCTGGATCAAATTATTGTCTTATGTCCATTTACGTTTCTTATCATTCACAACAAAGTGGGCTTAATGGAAGATATTCCTCCTAATCCACTGTCTGAGGTTTTAACCAATTGATTATTTTATATTTAGGACTAATTACAAAAAAGAAATTAATTTAATGCCTGGATTTGTTATGGATTCTGTTTTTGACAGGGTCTGCCATTGATTTGATTCTCCTCCCTTACAGGTTAGTTGACTATGAAAAAATCGGTTTACTGAATTCATAAAACTCCCCTAGAGTTCTTCACTTATGGTCCTGTAGTTACTGTGAGCATGAAATATTTCTAGTAAAGTACAAGCAGTTGAGAGAAATGAGAATCATCCTGTATGATCAATATATAGGATGTCCCAAAAGTCTTAGTGCAATTTTAAACCTATAGCTCCAGAATTAAATTTTTGGCAATTTTTCTATATGTATTTTTATTTTTAGTAGTATTTTATTTTTTCCAATTGTGCGTAAAAATGATTTTTAACATTTTTTTATTTTGAGTTTCAAATTTTCTGTGTTTTTAAAAGTTTTATTGATGTCTTTTGGCATCCTGCCATAGCTATTTCACAATACATAGTCCTTCCCAATTGAACCCTCTTATAAAAAAGAAAAACAACCTGATAGAATATACCCCATTCTGTACTAATAATCTCTACCTCTCTCCTGAAAGTAGTGATGTATGTTTTATTATCTATTCTCTGGGACCCAGTGCTAACTTCATTTTATTATTATCCTATTCACTATCTACATTATTCTGCTTCTGCTTATTTTGCTCAGTATTAATTCATGCAAGTATTCTCATATGTTCCTCCAAATTTATCACATTTGTCATTTTCTACAGTCTAATAGTATTCATCTGTCACAATTTGTCCAGCCATTCTCCATTTAATATCCAGTTTTTTTCTACCTTCAAAAGTATAGCTATTAATATTTTGGTATATGTGGATCTTTTCTTTTTTTTTCCTTGGCCTCCGTGGGGATATATGCCCAGCATGTAAAGGATTTATGAGTCAAATGATATGATGTTTGATGACTTTTGTTTTATAATTTTCAAATTGTCTTTCAGAATATTCAGATAAATTCATAGCTCCAAAAAAATTGAATTAATATGTCTGCTATTCAACTTTTTCAGTGTTTACTATTTAATGTAGTTTTTAATCACATTTGCCATTTTGAGAATAACAGCATTTTGCTCATGACTCATATTAGCACAGACCAGCAAAATAAGGACTGAAAATGAATTGAATTTATAGGAAATAAAACATTAATACTGATGGTAAAATTGAAAACATGGCCATAGTAGAACAAGATTTCTAACTGTATCAAACCTCTTGAATTTAGAAACACTGTCTCCATATAGTTAAGAAAAAGTTCTTTCCTATAGAAAGAAAAACAAATCTTACATCCCCACCACATCAGCTGAGGTTATGCTTCCCAACTTCCTTTTTTCTCTGTAGATCCTTCTTCCTAGTCTGAAATCCTTTGAATACAGGAATCAAGAGAAAGAAATAAAAATTCTCAGTTTAGTGGACTTAACACAAAGCTAATGTGATCTTGGGCTTCATTTAAACAAGTGTAATATCCAGAACAAGGGAAGTAACAGTCCTTTCAATTTAATGAATATTTCATATTGCCATTTAGTCATCTGTCATGTTCAACATTTTGTGATCCTATTTGGGCTTTTATTGAGTGGTTTGCCTTTACTTTTTCCAGCTCATTTTACAGATGAGGAAACTGAGGCAAATAGTGTTAAGTGGCTTGCCCAGGGTCATATAGGCAATATGTGTCTGAACCAAGATTTAAACTCAGGAAGATGAGTTTTCCTAAGTCTAGGAAAAGGTGCACTATCCACTGTGCCATCTAGCTGACTATATAAAGTATTTTCTAGGTAAAAACTACTATACTGGTCAAAACCTTCGTATTGGTCTAAACACATTGAATGTATTGTGTTCAATTCTGACTACTATGTTTTAAGAGGGACATTGTCAAATTAGAGTGATGTGTCTGGAAATCAGCCAGTATAAAGGAACTCAAAACTATGACATGTGTAGGATACCTAAGGACAGGATGTAATGTTAACCCTAGAGGAGAAAACCTGGAAGACTCACTAATGAAGTGAAGGATGTAATGGGCACATTTAGATATTTGAAGATTGTCATTTGGGAAAGGAATGCTATTTATCCTCTCTGGCTCCATTGGGGAGAAACAGGACTAATGGATAGAAATTATAGGGGAACAGACTTCAGGTCCCTTAAAGGTTCCCCATAGGTTTGCTAATATTGGAAAGTAGAATGAACTTGGGTGAGACATTGAGAATCCTGTCACTGAAGACGTTTAATCCAAAGCTGGATAACTAACTTAGAGAGGATTCATTTGTCAATAGTAAATAATAAGGTGGTTGACTTGATAGAAATAAAACACCCCCAAATCAAGCTTTGTCTTTCAAGCTGTTAACATACATATTGGGGCTTTTATATTTCTTCTCTCCCAGAATTAGAGGATATCCCATTGAATGTCAGAATGTAAGAAAACAGACGTATTAAAGAATATAACATGTTGGGTGAATGGATATAGCATAAATGTCTCCCCCACCCCCATTTCTTCTAATGAGCAAAAAATTATCACTTTATGCCTTAAAATGAGAAATACTTTGTTATTTCTTTAAATAAGAATTTAAAATTCCAGTCTCTCCTCTTCTGTCAGAAATTCAAAAATTCTAAGGGAAAAATTAAATTATAGATTTTCCATTCTCAAGAAGTCAAACTTATAGAGAAGAATTCTTTATATATTTCAAAAGAAACCTCACTTGATCATCCTTGATACTTATTGTCAATATCTCCTTCCTTTTCTCATTTAATTCAAGCATTCTCTATTGGGTATATCAATTTTTCCTCTTACTCCTTTCAAAACTTTCCTTAATCTGGCTTTGACCCTCTCCAAAATTACCAGTGATCTCTTAATGATCAAATTCTAATAACCTTTTCTTGCTTCTGTAGCTCCTGAAGGGAAGAGTCAATATTTTTTGCTTTTCTTTGTTTCTAGTTCTTAACTAAGTACTAAAGCTTTTACGTACTCTCTGTTTAAATATGGCAGTTATTTTAGAACAGGACCATCAATACAATATATTCAGTAGTCTAAGATTAGTCCATTTTTGTTCTATTATTCAACTCTGAATAAAAAGTGAATTTCATTTTCCAGTGACTTGGTAAGATTGAAATTTGATTTTATCTAAAATTCACCTATGGTAGAAAGGCCATCTAGGTTATTGTGTGACCTTTTCTCACCTCAGTTTTGAGTAATACCAAGAAATTCACTTTTTAAGGAATTGCACTTATATGGAAAATTGCAAAGTATTTGGAGCTTTTTACATTTTCTATTCTAAATAGAAAAAGTGGCTATATTAGTTTAATGAATTTGTTAAAAGCACTTTAAAATTTTTGTTTCCCCAGATATTTTGAGGCCCTCAATAGGCCTTTCTTTCCCTCATAGCTCACAAAACCTTAAAAAGGTCAAAGTTATACCTAGTCTCATTTTTTAAAATACACATATCTGAAATAGTTGTGTTCAACCATGTTGGATGATAGTTCTTAGAATTGAAAAGATTGTCTTTAAGCCAAAATATTTCCCATACTCAGGAAAAGCCAAGTTAGCCTATTTCCCTGTGCCATTTAGAATTGCAAATTTGTTTGATGTCTTTACTGAGCTTCATTCTGAACATAAATGATCAGACATATTGTTATCTTTGTGTCGTACATACATTTTATTGCCTATCCAGTTAGATTCAGTAAAAATAGAGTTTTGTGCCAAGTTCTTTGGAGATAAATTTTTTTTCAAATTTTTAATTTCATCTGGTTTATTTGGAAAGTGAGGAAGATACAGGCTAAAGGACTAGCCATTATAGTCTTTTCCAATCTCCTGTTTTTCTCTCTAATGCATTCATCTAAGAATCTCCATTTTGTGGAGGTGCTCAGACCAAGCTTCATTCCCCTTCCCTATGTCTGGTTCCTGGACTTCAAAACCATTTCTCTAGAGCATCACCTATTTTTAGATGAAAGAGGATGACCCTCATTAGGCTTCATGTTAAATCTAAAGCTAGGCTTTGTGCATTGACTAAAATTATCATTTATTGGCTAGAACATGAAATCCAAACTTCTCTGTAAGGTGATATATACTTCATCTGAGTTCTTCTGCTACCAGAATTCCTTAACTTTCAGTCAGTTAGCCAGTCAAATATAATGCAGTGTTTTAAGATTTTCTTTGCATTTAAGAAAATTCAGATTTTCATAGAATTTCAAAGTTGAAAAGGACTTCAAAGACCACTTAATTCAATTCTTACCTCCACTTTTGCTTGAATACCTTCAGTGAGGGGGAAACCACTATTTTCTGAAGCAGCCATTTGGGATAGCCCTAATTGCTAGAAACTTTTTCCTTATCCTCAAACCTAAATTTTCCTCTTTACAACTTCCCCATGTGGCTCCTAGTTTTGCATTTTGGGGCCAAACAGAATATGTTAGTTTATGCTAGCTAGAGGATGAACTATTTTGTGAAATTTACTGGATCAGTTTAGATTAGCAGAATATCTTTTCATTCTCATTTAAGGAAAGGGTTTCCAAATAAGTTTTCTTGACCAACATTACAAATAAATTACAGTGGTGTCACTGGGCACAGGCTTGAATAGTGTGGTGACCTTCTTACTGTTATTATTTATTTCATCTGTCCTTAACATAACTTCTGACCCCCAGAAGTAGTTATGCTGACTCTTAAAACTTATTATGAGACTGTGATGAATTGTGTTTCATGCCTGAAGAATTAACTCTTACGGAAATCATATGAACAATATAAACTATCAAATGAATTTAAATTCATAATGTACCATTATAAGCAAAAAAGTCAAATTGGATCATGATGCAAAGTAATATTAATAATGATATCATGGATTGTACAGTTTGCAAAAGACCTTAGAAGTCATCCATCCCAACCCGTCATCTTACAAATGAGGAAACTAAGGCTCAGAGCAAGTGATTTCTCTAAGATGACACTGTTGCTTATAGAGCTGGAATTCAGACCTAAGTCTTGCCACCAAGCTCAGCATTTCCATTGTATAATGCTTCCTAGCTTGAGTAGGTAAATAGGCCTAAAGAAGCATTAAGAATTTGTCCATGGAGGTATAGCTGAAAACTGGCTAGGACAGGATTTGAACCCAAGCCATCTTGACTGATCCCAATTTTTTCTTATATTGTGCTTCCTTTCTAAAAGAAAAAAGGCTTTTATATATAGCTTTTTATTTATAAAATATATGCATGGATAATTTTTCAGCATTGACCCTTGCAGAACCCTCTTTTTCAACTTTTTCCCTTCCTTCCCCCCACCTCCTCCCCTAAATGGTAGGCAGACCCATACATGTTAAATATGTTAAAGTATATGTTAAATACACTATATGTATACATATCCATACAGTTATTTTACTGCACAAGAAAAATCGGACTTAAACATAAGGTAAAAATAACCTGAGAAAGAAATAAAAAATGCAGGTGGACAAAAACAGAGGGAGTGGAAATGCTATGTTGTGGTTCATATTCATTTCCCAGAGTTCTTTCACTGGGTGTAGCTGGTTCTCTTCATTGTTGAACAAATGGAACTGATTTGGTTCATCTCATTGTTGAAGAGAAGGGCTTTCTTTTTTTAAAAAAAAAACCAACTGGCCATAAGCACCAGAGAAAATAAACTAGGGGTAATTATTTAAGCTAAGGGAGAGTCTGACAATGTCAGAAGTACAACAGGATCATCACTTCCTTATTTCCAGACACTCTACCTTTCTTCCTGCTGAAGATCATATTAGGTTTTGTAGCCATCCTAACATAGCATTGACTCTTGTTGATCTTTCTGTCCATTAAAGTTTCCGGATCTTTTTTCAGACAAAGCACTCTATGTCTCTCCATCTCCTATTTGTAAAGTTGATTCTTTGAACCCAAGTATAGGCCTTTACTTAAATCCCTACCAAATTTCATCCTACTAACTGATCCCCCAAATGTTTGGCCTATTAAGTTTTTTTTGTTTGTTTGTTTGTTTGTTTTTAGGTCATGATTGTCATTCAGTGTGTGAACCCATCTCTCTCTAGCAATGTACTAGATACAGCTTGGTTTACAGGCTCTGGCCATCTCTTGGTTTACAAAGGTTCTGAATATAGGTTGGGGGTGTCATTTGAGTTTATGTTGACATAACTTTTAATGAAGCTTCAGAGCAGCTTATCAACTATGTGAATTGGAGAAGAGGATAAGCTAATATATTTTGGCTATAGGAGGTTTTAACAAGACATTATTCATTTATTAATTATTCATTTTCAATTGGTAGCCGATATTAGAATCCTTCTTCTTCAGATGGAAAACATTTAAAATGTATATTTTAATAGAAATGAAACTATGAATACCCATTACTTGATACATATGTTTTTCTTAATTGAATTTGTTTTTAATTCTCTGTGTATGAAAACACTACTGACCATTTGATTCAACACCATGAAATGAGATGCTGACATTTAAAGATCCTAGGCAAAAATTAAAATCCTGCTTAATTTTGTTCATGTAAATTATTGTTCTGGATCACTGGATCTTTTCTAGATACAACATGTTAACTTCCCTCCTCACCTGTTGTTCCTTGCTTATGAACAAATTGCCCCGGTAACTCTGCTATCTTGATGTAATCTGGCAGGTTCTTTATAGAAGTATATGGCATTGCAATCAATAAGAAGTCTTCTACCCAGAGGCTTTGCAAAAGATCTAAAATGAATTGTCAATCCTCCTTCTCCAACAACTGAAGAATTTATATTCCTAGAAATAAATTTTGACATTTTGGGTTCTTTGAAATAGTTCTTAAGTAGCAGCATAATCACATCAATTCGTAGCTAGTATATGCAGAAAGAACATGGTGCTTATACCCTAGGAAAAATATATCAAGACAAAATGCAGTTCTTGCCTTTAAAGAGCTTACAGATAACACAGATAATGGGTAATAACACACATTACATAGTAAAGACACAAGAAAGGTGCAAGCAAATTTATAAATGGTACCAAGTCTTTAAAATGTGATATCAAATTAGAGAAGGTTGCCCATCCTCCTCCACCTACTTCTTACAAACATAAAAGAGCCAGGGATGTTTAGAGTAAGCTGCTAAAGTCAGCTTTCCTTTATTTGATTAAATTCAACAAACATTTATTAAGCACTTACTATCTTTTCCTTGTCCATTATATATTAAATGCTTACTAAATATTTGTTGAATATATGTTTGGGACAGGCAATACAGATGGTCAAGGAATTGGGTCCAGAGTTGAACAGGAAGACAAGAACTGGTTTGCCTTGGGGAGGGCAGGCTGGTTTGCCTTTGGGAAATGGCAAAGCTTCTTTACCCCCAGCTTCTCAGGTAAGCAAATGCCCATATTTTTAATTCCAACATTCTACTACATTGCTATGTGGCACCCAGACATGGAATACAGATGTTTCTAAAGAATTAAAACTGATTACCACATAGAGGGCATTGGAGAAAAATTTGTAGTGAATATTTACAGGCAGCAACATATAAACAGAAAGGAACTCTGAAGAACTGCATATTTTAATACAAAAGCATATCTTCTAGGTATGTGAAGATAGGCCTCTAGCATGTGTGGAAGGACATGGACAAAATTCACACAGAGCTGGAGAGGTTGCTCTCTGTGTCATTCATTAGTAGGAATTCATGAATGGATGAGCTCAGAGATGCATTTGAATATGTGCTGAGAGCTATACTAGGTTTGGGAGATAAAACCAAAATAGTTCTTACCTTTAATGAATTTATATGAAGGACGGATGTAAGCAGGAGGGATGAAGGGAGCATGTATACAGATAAGTAAATCAAAGGCAATTTGAGTAGGAAGCACTAGTAACTGGGTGTATCAGGAAAGGCTTCCTCTAGGAAGTCACTCCTAAGCAAAGCCTTGAAAGAAGTTAGGGAGTCGGAGAAGGAGAAATAAAAGATAAACTTTTTCATTTATTTCCATTAAATTGGAATCTTTTTTGATTTGATCCAGTGTTTAGTCTGTTGAGATCTTTTTGGTTTCTGACTTTACTCTTTGTGTTAGGTACTGACATTGTGTCATCTTCAAATCTGATAAGCTTTCTATTTATATGATCTAAATTATGAAAATGTTACTATCATAATCCCAAACAACATAAGATGTGTTCATTATCACAATCCTAAACAATACACTGAAGATATAAAAATAAAAATGAAATGGTCTCTTCCCTCAGGGAACTTACATTTCACTGAGGGTTCCATATAGACAGATATGTCTGTGTCGTATAGAGGTTCTGCATTTTCTTCCCAATGGAAAGAGCAAAGTCAAAGGAAGAAAAAACAAATGTTTGATATTTGAAAAAATAACATGAATTTTTTTAAAAGTAGTTTGGAAAAGATTTTTTAAAAGTTTGATAATTTAAATTTTAAAAAAGCAAATTGGATGAGGAAGCAAGATTAAGAAAGGGATTAAGAAAGACTTCATGTATGTAGTGCCACATAAGCTGACCTTTGAAGGGAACTAAATAAGAAAGTAGAAATGAAGCAGATAATTCCAGGCAGAAAGTTAGGCATGGAATGTTGAATTCTCGGAACAGTTAGTGGTACAGTTTAGCTGAACTACAGGGTATATAACAAAGAATAATATACAATTTAGAAATGTGTATTGAAGCCAGATTGAAGCTTTTGATGCCAGGCTGACAGGTTTAATACTTTACAATCAAAAATTGGAAGCCACTGTAGTTTGTTGCTTGGTTTTTTTTGGCAGACCTATAATTTAGGAATAATCTTTTGGAAGTTATGTGGAGGATGGGTTGGAGAGAAAAGAAGCAGGGATCATTGAGGGCTCTTTTATAGCAGTACCGATAAAAAATGAGGACAGGCTGAATTAGGGTGGTGGTCATGTATGTACATGGAGAGAAGGGGACTGATAGGCAAAGTATTATGATAGTAGAACTGACAAGACTTAGCAAATGGTTAAGTGTTAAGAAGACAAATCATAATGCTAGTGAGTTCAGACTTTAGGAAAAAAAATTAAAGAAGTGTTTCTCCGATTGCTGGTATCTAATTTAGAAGAACTAATACTTAAAAGCTCATTTGTTGACTTTTAAAATTTCCTTTTATTTTGTCATCAGAAATTTGAAATTTTTTTTTTTTGGCAGAGGGCTAATAGGAGGAATTAGTTGTAATCTACAAAATCATAGTCATAGAAATGAATGTTTTAAGTTACCAATAAGTTTTTTTGATCATTCAGTTTGAAATGTTGATTCTGTCTGTATTATTCTTTTTTTCATTTTCAATTTACATTACATGCCAATGTATAGTCTACTCATTCAACTTTCCAATTGAGATTAAGTAATAACACTTAGATTTTTTTTTTAAATTACATTCTTTGATCCATATTGGCATAGCACTATAATTCCTGACTCTCGGGAAATTTGAAGCATGTGTCTTTTAAAAAATAATAATAGCTTTTTATTTTTCAAACTATATACAAAAATGGTTTCAACATTCACCCTTGAAAAATATTTGAGTTCCAAATTTTTCTCCCTCTTTCCATACCTTTCCCCTTTCTTTAGCAAGTAAGCCAATGTAGATTAAACAGAAACATGTCCCTTTGTCAAGAAGCATGATTTAAGCTCTGCTAGGTAGTGCAATGGATAAAGCATTGACCCTGATGTTAGGAAGATCTGAACTCAAATGTAGACTCAAACACTAGCTATGTGACCCTGGGCAGTTGCTTTCTCTCTCTCTCTCTCTCTCTCTCTCTCTCTCTCTCTCTCTCTCTCTCTCTCTCTCTCTCTCTCTCTCTCTCTCTCTAACACACACACACACACACACAAAATGATAAATAGTAGTAGGAGAGCTGGCTTTGGCATTAGAGGATCTGAGTTTAAATCCAGGCTCTGCTACTCTCCTACCAGTTTAACCTTTAGTAAATCACTCTCTTTAGTAAAATCATCTCTCCTTCTTGATTTTGAAAAATGAGAGTGTTTGGAATTTGATGACCTCTAGAGCCTTAAGCTCTGAATCATCATGATTCAATTTGGAAGCAACATGGCAAAGTGGAAAGAGCTGGCCTCAGACTAAATAAGACCTAGGTTGAAGTCTCATATTTTTGTCATTGTTTCAGGCACTTCAAATATAATCATAATTAAATTATAACTTAGGATCATAAATTAAACAGCTGTTATACAGCTATGCTAATGGATTTTCCTCATCAGGAATTTTCTAAACTAATGAAATCACAATTTCAGATTTAAAAGAGAGAAAGAGGAAGAAAAAAGGAAGGAGAAAAAAAAAGAAGAAAGAGAAGAGAAAAAGAAAAGTCTCCTTTTTCATGTCATTTCTTCTCTAGGAAAAAGCAGTGTTTTTGTTTTGCTTTACAGAAAGAATTTTGTTCAAATTCCCTTTTTTCATGCTGAAAATATACAGAAATGATCTCCTAGATAAAGTAATATACAGCTATAGGCATTTGAAAGAATTTTATTCTTCCAAGTTCCACTTAAGTTGGCATTTTGTTTATTTTGTAATAACTGACAAAGAAATATATTGTGGCTGAATACATTAGTAATTTCAGGATTTTGAAAAAAAAAGTTATTGCTTAATAGATGAAGGGTGGCATAGTGGACAGAGTATTGGACTTGGAGTCAGGAAAATTTTAGTTTGATCTGGCCTCTAGTTCTTGCCCATAAGCCTGTATTCAAGTCACTTAATGGCAAAAGAGGGTGATGATGATACTTATAGTACCTACCTCACAGCATGGTTGTAAGGGTACAGTCAGCTGAAGCACTGGCAAATCTTGAAGCATTATATAAATTATTACTAAATATATAGAATACGTCTAATGATAATTTCTATTCTTGTTAAACTAGAGCTCTTAATGTAAAATCTTCCTCAAATAATATATGTCTACCTACCAAATTTTAATGAGACAGTTATTAGATGATACAGTGAATAGAGAGCCAGGCTTGGAGTCAAGAAGACTCCTCCTCTTAAGCTGAAATCTGGCTTCTGAACTTACTAGCTGTGTGACTCTGGTCTAGTCATTTAACCCTGTTTGCCTGAGTTTCCATCTATAAAATGAGCCAGAGAAAGGAATGGCAAACCACTCCAATATCTTTTGCCAAGAAAACCCCAAATGCGGTCACAGCAAGTCAAAGACAACTGAAATATGTAAACAGCAAAACAACAGAAATTTTAAGCTTTCCAAAAAGCAGCTTGATGGTAATAGATGAAGAACTGAACTCAGGAAGATATGAAATCAAATGTGACCTTAAACACTTATTAATTGTGTGGCCCTGAGAAAGTCATTTTACCATGATCACCCTTAATTTCCTTAACTATAAAATGGGGCTAATAATAGTACCTCCCTCCCAAGAGTATTGTAAAGATTGAATATTTGTAAAGTACATAAATGCTTGTTTCCTTCCTTATTAAATTCTTTTCTTTTTCAATTTTATAGAAGCTGCCTTATGTGTATAGAGCCTGCAATCAGCACTAAACACCTTCACTACCAGAGTTTCCAGCTCTTCGGCTTCGATTTCATGGTGGATGAGGAGCTGAAGGTCTGGCTCATTGAAGTCAATGGGGCTCCCGCATGTGCCCAGTAAGCCAACCCCAGATACTACATTTTACATTCTTTAGGATAGTTTCTTATCATATGATTTTCCCCCTCATTCAGTTGATTGGCAATAATGGGATGAACATCATCACTAATTGGTACAAATAGTAAATACCATAGGATTCAGAGGAAGAAGTGATACCTCTGGACCTGGAGTTAGAAACATAAGTTCTGTTTCAGAAAAGTGAAGAGAATCACAGAGGGAACTCTAGGAGAAGAGCATAACATGACCAAATGTATAGAATTGAAAATGAATTGGGCCTGTTCTCAGAACTTTAAGCACACTTATTTTGCTGTATGATATTGTACGGGAATAGTAGAAATTAAAACTAGAATTAGAAGATGTAGAAAGGTCTTCAATGCCAAAGTAAGCAATGGAAAACCACTAATGGCTTTTGAACAAGAGAATGGTAATGTCAGACAGATCAAAAGGAGGGTTCTTTCCCAACTTTAAGAAGTAATCTGAAGGTTATAAGGTAATACTGTGCTTTAAAAGGACAGTAGTGGGTAAACAATTTTATGAAGAGCCAGAACTCTGCTCCTCATTTGTTTTGTTTTGTTGTTACATTTTGAGTTCCAAGGTATCTCCTTCCCTCCCAACCCCAAATTATCTAAGGCCAACATTTGGCAGAGATAGAAAGACAAACACACACACACACACACGTGTGTATGTTTATATATGTGTACATGTACGTGTGTGACTGTATTCATGTATGGTTTATGCCTGTATGTGTGTGTGTTTGTATGTATGCATGTGTATAAGTGAAACTATATAATACATATTTCCATACATCAGTTTTTTCTTCTGGAGGTAGATAAAATCTTTCTTCATAGTTCCTTTGTATTTGATCAGAATATTCATATCACTCAGAATTTAGTAATTCACAATTACTCTTCAAACTGCTATTACAACATTCTCTTAATTCTGCTTATTTCACACTTCATTATTTCATACAAGTCTTTTATCTGTTTTTCTAAAATCAACCTATCATTTCTCAAAGCATAGGAATATTTAATCAAAGTCATATACTACAACTTATACAGGCATTCCCCAATTAATAGATAGATCTCATTTTCCAGTTCTTTGCCACCACAAAGGGAGCTTCTATAAGGAAATGTTTAAAACAGATACATTATTTTCCTTTTTCTCTGACCAACTTGAGAAACAGACTTAATTGGATCAGTTTACACCAACAGTGCCATTAATGTCCATTTTTTCCATATTCCCTCCAACATTTATCATTTTCCCCTTATATCATTTTCACCAATTTAAAAGGTATGAGATGGCATATCAAAGTTATTTGAATTTCTTTAATCAGTAATGATTTAGAGTTATATATAGCTTTGATTTCTTTTTCCAAAAGCTTCCTATTCATATCTTTGGAATATTTAACATTTAGAGAATTATTCATATTTTTACAAATGGGATAAACTTTGCTATATATTTGAGATACAAGGCCTTTATCTGAGAAACTGCCTATAAATTTCCCCTCAATTTTCTGCTTTCTTTCTAATCTTGGCTATATTGATTTTATTTGCACAAAAACTTTTTATTTAAAGTAATCAGAATTATCTATTTTATATCTCACAATGCTCTCTATCTCATGTTTATTCACAAATTCTTCTCCTATCCATAAATCTAATAGGTCAGACCCTCGTTTGTTAGGATAACTTGAAAAAGTCACTTTACCTTAAGGACTTTATAACTAAATCACAGTCTTACAAAGTTAGAAGAGGCCCTCAGAGCCTCTATAGTTCAACCCAAACCTAAATTCCTTCTGCTTCATCCCCAATATATGGGAGTTATTCAGCTTTTAACTGGGGAATTTCGATGAGGAGGAATCTCACTGGGGCACTATCCTAACATCCCAGAGCAGTACATTCTGATTTTGATTAGTTCTAATTATTGGTAAATTTTTCCTTACATCAAACCCAAGTTTGCCTCTAGATTAGACAATCTAATCCTATTAACTAATCCTGTCCTTTAAATACCTTAACACTGTCTTCTTTTCACCAGACTGTCCAGTTTCTTCAGTTTAACATGAATCTGAAATCTTTTAATAGCCTAGGTTTCCTTTTTCCGGACTTTATCTATATTATGTATGGTCTTCCTAAAATGTGATTCTCAAACTGAATACAATGATCCAGATATGGTTTGACCAAGACAGAGGAGTAGAAGACCATCATCTCTTCCTGAATACCATGCCTCTCAATGCAATCTCCAATTATTCAGTTTTTGGTTGCTTTATCGCCCTCAATTCACATGAACAATGCACTATAGATCTCATAGATCTATTTCACCTCCATCTAACCATATCTCATCCTTATATTTGTGAAATTGATTTTTTGAACCCAATTCTAAGTCTCTTGATTTGTCCCCTTTAAATCGCCTGTTGATAGATTCACACTCATGTTCTGACTTGCCTTCCCTGAATTCTAGACCTGCTTCTCATGCATACAGGTCATACAACATTCAACAAATTACTTGACCTCTTGGTTTCCTAGACAACTAGGTTATTATGTTTCAGAACACTGATCCACACTGATAGAGGAAATTTCTTCACTAAGTAGTTTCCTATAATGTTCAAATCACAGATCTATTTCCCCCCTAAAAAAATTTAAAACATTAAATATGTTAAAAGTAATGCACTAATGATTAATGTGGCCATGAGCATAGGGGAAATAAAGTATGTGACAAACTCTCCAGTCCCAGCTCTAGTTCCCTGATTCTTAAAAGTTTGGCTTCTTGCCTATTACTCTCTACCATGTTTTCTTAATCTATTATTCCTGAACAGGTTCTTTACTGAAGAGAAGACAGAGTAATGATATTAATTCATCTCTTATTATACAGTTTCTTTTCAAAAACTGAGATCCCCTGATCATATTGGGAAGTGGTGAATTAGAATCTTGCACTTAGGGTACCAAATTTTCTTTCACTTAATAGATCAGAGTAAAGGTCAGTCTCCCAAGTACTTTATGAAGATGATTGAGTTTGCACTAGAAGCTGATACCCAAAATCAAAACAGAATATATTTGAAGGATGCCAATTTACCCATGCCCTAATTCACATGCATCATTACTTCTCTGCTTTTGCCAAAGCTGGGATAAGAAGTAATTTTTGGTAGGCAGATTAGGGACAATGATAAGAAAAAGGATGTTATATTTGGTTTTCTTGTGAACACATTTAATGATTATTCCTCTTTCTATCTGTCTGTCTTTCTCTACCTCTACCTCTTGTTTTTCATTTTAGGAAACTTTATGCAGAGCTTTGCCAAGGTATAGTGGATATAGCCATATCCAGTGTCTTTCCTCTCGCTGACACAATGCAAAAGCAGAACCAACAGGCTACATTTATCAAGCTATGATGAAGAGATGATTAAAGCAACACATATCAGAACTGCCGCACATTGGGCTTTTGGGGGGCAAGAGGGAGGGTAATTGGGGGGTACAGAGATTATTGGATTGTTTGAAATCATGCCAAAAATGGGAGAGAAGTGGATTTTTTTTTATCTGCAAAGGAAGAAGAAAATAAAAACAAACACTTTCAAAGAGAATTCAGAATGAGCCAGAGTTGCTCAGAATGTTTCACCAGACTGCTCTAAACACAAGTCATACAACTTTTGAAAACTGAAGCAAATCTCTCTGGGAGAACAGCAAAATATTACTTTAAAAAATGAGGATTCAATAATTTTATGTTCTCATCCTTTTTTTAAAAAATCTTATTTTTTCTAATAAGGCAACTTTGTGAACAGCATCTCTCTTCCTCAGGGACCCAGTGAAGCTTGGTCCTTTTGTTAATGTGTCAGTTCTTTCCACCTGCTGCAGTCTTAGTGCCTTAGCTCAGTTCCCAGTAGGTAACTCTTTTACTCTTTTCCCTTAAGAAAATCTCTCTTGCTCTGGGAACTAGGAACTCTTCAGAGCATTACTTTTTGGTTACTGACTCTCCTATACCTCCTTTATCCCCCTTCCTTGTGACCTATTCTTCTGGCACCTGTTGAAAACCTGAAAAGGAGCAAACACCAATAGCCCTGAGCTTAGAAAGAGGCTCTAAGCTAGGGTTGAAGAGATTTCCTAATAAGATTGGGATCGGTTGTCTATTAGAATTTCCATCATGGGGAGATAAAAAATGTGTTGAGATCATTTCAGTCTGACCTATGGGTTTAAGTAAAATTATTTTAACTCTTATTGTTAATTTTTTTCCCTAAATTATCTACCCTTCTCCCTCTTCCCCACCTGACCAATGCCAGTAATGAGCATTTTTAAAACCAGGTTGAATGTGTTAAAATCTGATTTGTTTTATTAAACCACTTAAGATCTTTATTTTTAACTGAATTAATGAAGTACATTGACAAGATCCCAATTGAATGATTTTCTTTTGAAATACCAAGAAAAAAAAAAAAAAAAAAAAAAACCTCCCCTTTCTGTTTTCTGCACTTTGAAAAGTAGACATCCTTCTTCCCAATGAGTTTGCTCCTACTCTTCCCACATGTCCCTGAATTTCCAGGTTCGTAGCTTCCCAATCTATGGCCTTTCAATTATCTCTTCCTTCTTGGGCTCTATGCATAGTTCAGTCAATCCTAGCTATCTGCTTGTGCTGCAAAGCACTGTGGGAACCGCTGGTGGTTGTTAGAAATTCTTCCAACTAGAGCAATCTCCTTTAGAAAAAAATAGTAGGGAAGGTTTTTTTTCGAAAGTCCACATGGCACATAAAGGATTTTCCCCTGCCAGTCTCTCCGCCTCACCCCATTTTTTCCCTATTTAAGTTAGATGTATTTTTGGATTTATAGAGCTGACTCTGTCCCTTTTTTTTTTGTTTCCTCTCTTTGGAGGACACATCAGGAGACCAAATGAGTAGCAGGTTGGAAGTTTTGAAATCATATTTGTCTTTAATGTGTCATCATTCATGCATTTAGAATGTCAGATAAGGATAAAGACTAACAGACTTTTTTTGATGGCATTTAGGAAATGACAGTCAGTTTTCTGCAAATGGTCTGATAAGAAAATGATCCTCCTCTTACAGTAACATTGAAAATTTTTTTCCATAGCCATTGTGCAGTGTTAGGTCTGAGGCACGCTGTATCTCTCTTTCATTCTTGGCACAATAAAACAAACTCTACAATGAAGGTTTTTTGTTTTTTTTTTTTTTAAAGTAGCAGAATTTGAATACATGACAAGGAAATGTTACATTCAAAAGGAACAAGAGATATTTGATAGAAGGCAATGTCCAACATTCAGCAATGGCATGTTTACTGAATTGCTTGGAATATGGCTTGATTGGGTCAATTCTCACGGGGATTTGGGATTCAGAAACCCACTGGTTTTAAAGACAATGAAGTACTTGTATTCGGAGAAGAAACAAAATCAGAACTAATAAAAGTATATCTCAGAGGCTATAAAGCAGCTGTTTGATTAAATGTTTGAACCTGAGGTAACAGGTATTTGGGGGGAGAAGGGAATATGGCCAACCTCTAAGATATCCATGTAAAATCTTAAACTGGTTCTTCACTTTTAACTCTTATTTCTTTGAAGTGGTGGTAGTGGTGAAACCTGTCTTGTATAGCATAACAAGAGGGGTAACCAGAAGAATTACTGATATATTTCTCTAAATTTTGTTTTTTTTTTTTTTTTAATTAACAAATTATTTTTCTCCCCCACATCTTACTCCATTGAAGGGGAAAGCCCAAAACAGAATAGATTACTTCTTTAAAATATCTTAGGCAAAAATAATTTTCTCACAGTTCACATCCAAAAATTATATCTCATTCGGTACCCTGGATCCATTGCTTCCATCTTCAGGTGGTAGATAACATGAGTCATTATTGATCTTCTGCCAAAATATTGTGAAACTTAAAGAATATAAATTACTTTGCAAATCTTAAACCTATATAAAAGCCAGTTATTACTACTACTACCACACCCACTATTATTCTGATTAATTAGCCTCCAGTCAGGTTATGATTTATATTTCCTGAGCTTTCTACTTTACTCTTCCTAAGCTTCAAGCAATAATTATAAAACAATACAGGGATGTGCTGATAAATGTTTAACAACCGGGCTTTCCAATTTTTAAAAAAATATGCAAACACAGTTTTAGTTTAACCTGCATCTTTAACACTTAAGTCTAAACAATCTACACAACAATAACTCAAGCCCTGATTTGTAGGATTTTTGATTTCTTAGATAGAAAAGTTGAAAATTTAACAGAGGCCTTTTCAAGCCTCTTAGAGATGGCTCCAACACATCCCTGGTCCTCTGGAATCGTGGGTGATCATTGCATATTTTTGAAAATGCTATCAAAATTCTGTTATTGATGATTTGAAAAACTCCTTTGAACACAAGCCTCCAGGACCCCTGTTGGAGTACAGATCAACTTGGACCTACATTTACTGCTGAGTTAGGAGAGTATGAGGCCATTGGAACAGGCATGTGACATGCATACACTTCCTATATTAAGACACATAACCTTTAAAATATATATACAGCCAAAAAAGGAAAAACTCTGTACTTAACTTTTGATTGGAGTTCTCCATTGTTAAAAGAGTATATAAGTTAGTATACTGCCTGATTAAAGGAGGAAAAAGGGGAAACATCTTTTCTACGCCATGTAATCGATTCCTGAATAAAAGCACCGCTTAACTCCTTGGCAGTTCGACTCAGTGTGATTCTTCTGATGCAGAAGCCGGTGGTACCCCGAAGACCCCAGAGAGGAGGGTAAGTAGAGGGCAGATACTCCTCCCCCACCAGAAGCACGCCAGGACCCCCAGGCTTAACAACTGGCGCCCGAACAGGGACCGGGGTAATTTAACCCGGAACCAGGGACCGGACGTAAATAAGCCCGGGAGCTTTTAGGGGAGTAGAGAGGCTGCCTCGGCAGAGCGGGCTCTGCCTTCGCTGAGTTGCCCCTATTGAGAATAGGGAGGGAAAATAAAAGAAAGGATGGGAAGCGGAGGAAGTATCCCGCTTCTGTTGCCAGAGGAGAGGGCGGCGGTGCTTAGTAAGCGCTTATATAAACTATGCGCTCAAAAGGAATGTAAAATCCCCATAAAAACATGCAGGGAGTTTATAGGAAAAATCTGGGACGTTTGCCCCTGGATACAGCACTCGGGGGTGAAAGCAGAAAAATGGCATATTGTTGGACAACAAATGGCTGCCTATGACCATACCCATCCTGGGGTACTCCAACCCGAGGATTTTTCGATCTTTAAAATTATTGATGCAGCCTTGAATCCCAAACCAATATTCATGCCTAGGGACGAGATGACGCAAGTGGGCTCTTCGCTAGCCGCATCTGAGTCCGATGAAGAGAGAATTAAAATAGGGGAAGAGAAAGATAGAAAAAAGCCTAAGACCCTGTACCCCTGGAAAGATCTTAGAAATATAGAAACCTCTCATAAAGATTTATCATCAAGTGAAGAGGAGGATCGTCCTCCCATTCAGCGCTCTCGCTCAAAAGCGAAACTAAACCCTAGCGCAGCAGTGAAAATAGAACAAAGAGATTCATCTGCTTTAACCTTCCCTATACAAGGACCCTTATCGCCCCAGGCTCCCCCTCAGTACGAAGAAGGAGGCCGAGATATATCATTTGGGAGAACACTCCGGGATCCGGGTAGAAAGGGACCGGAAGGACTCGTAGCGCGTAGTCTGAGACAAGCGGCTAATGAAGGGGAAATTGTAGAAGAATTATGGGGAGAAGGAGCTATTTATCCTGTCCTCACTGACCCCGTAACGGGTAATGCTGGCTACGTACCTGTACCCTATAAATTGTTAAGAGAACTAAAAGAATCCATTCAAAAATATGGACCTTCTTCCCCCTATGTACGTCGCCTATTAGATAACCTTACCACCATGTCTCTATGGATTCCTAATGATTTTGATGATGTCTCCTCCTCTTGCCTGTCCCCTGCTGAACACCTAGCCTTTAAGGCCCAAGTAAGGAGAGAAGCACGGCGTATTGCCACAGAGAGAAATTATGTTCCCATAGAAGACTCTGTACACATGATATGTGGTACCGGCCCTTATGAAGAAACGGGGGTACAGTCTCGTTTCGATCCTTTAGTTTTGAGAACTGTCAGGGAGGCGCACCTGGAAGCATGGGCTAAGATAGGAGCACAGGGTCTAGGGAGTAATAAGATATCGGGATTAAAACAGAAAGCAGGACAAACTCCCCTTCAATTCATAGACCAAGTAAAACAAACAATACAACGAACTATGGGGAATACACCAGGAAACGAGGCTGTTACAAAACAACTTATAAGAGAGGGGTTACGCCCTAGAGCACAAACAGCGATCAGCTCCCTCCCTCCTGAAGCAACTCTGGAAGAAATCGTAGACAAACTTATGGATCTTCCCCCTGACTCTGAGCTCCCCCTTGCGGCTGCCATTACACATGGCAACAAAGAGCTCATTGCTGCTTGCCATCAAGGAAATGAGAACATTATAGCAGCGCTCCAAAGATTACACCTAGGTGGGGCGAATGGTCAAAAACCAAAATGTTACAACTGCGGTAAATCGGGCCATTTTAAAAACCAATGTAGATTCCTTCCCCAGAAAAACACGCCCATATGTTTTACTTGTGGAAAAAGAGGACATATTGCCAAATACTGTCGTAAGGCGGGAAATGGGAGCCGGAAGGGGGGGGCCGCAGCACCCTTCCGGAACAACCCCGCGGCACACCCCAATCAGTAAAACTTTATCCAGCCTCTTCTGTAAACTCATTTTATTTGGCTCCCTGGGAATCAATTTCAGTACCCACCACGCTACCCCAGACGCCTGTACTTATTACAGGACCCAGTCATTTTACACCCTTTATCACCCATACCCAGGTGATTACAGAAAAGGAGGGAGCAGCCCTCACCATTACTAACCCTCACCATTACCCCATCACTATTACCAAAGATGATGAAATTGGAAAAGCCATCAAGTTACATAACCTTCAAGGCTGTGGGTCAGGTAAAGTGGTAGTTGAACCACAAATCAATTGGGTGCAAAAAATAACACCCGGCAGACCCATTCTCAAATTAAGAGTAGATGGAAAGGAAGTTACAGGACTGATAGATACAGGAGCAGATTGCTCAGTAATTGATCAAGCTCAGTGGTCCCCAGACTGGGGGAAACTGCCCCACACTCTAACAGTAGTGGGAGTGGGGGGAAAGCAAACCACCCATCGATCAAATAAACCTCTGAAGTGGGAATTAGGAGACCAAGCTGGCTTATTTAGTCCCCTGTGCATAACAGGACTATCATATGCGTTATGGGGAAGAGATCTGCTAACCCAACTTCAATTATCCTTAGCCACTCCAGATGAACTACAGGTAAACTACTAGGGGCCATTGATCAGTCTCGAATACAACAAATAACATGGCTCCACTCACAACCAATATGGATCGATCAATGGCCCTTGAATGAAGTAAAACTCAAAGCTTTAAAGGAAATTGTTAAACAGTTACTTGATGAACAAAAAATAGAGCCATCCTTTAGCCCATATAATTCTCCAGTCTTTGTAATACCAAAAAAGACAGGAAAATGGAGAATGTTAATAGATCTTAGAGCTATCAATGCTGCCATGATGCCTATGGGGGCTCTCCAACCTGGATTACCTTCACCTACAGCAATCCCACGATCATGGCATATAGTGGTGATAGATATTAAAGATTGCTTTTATAGCATCCCTCTGCATCCCTCTGATAAAGAAAAATTTGCATTTTCAATACCTTCCACGAATTATCAAAGTCCATATGAAAGATACCAATTCAAAGTCCTTCCGCAAGGAATGGCAAATAGTCCAACCCTCTGTCAATATTATGTGGCCCAAATAATTCTACCCGTCAGAAAGCAGGCTTCACAGGCCATGATCATCCATTATATGGATGACATCCTAATAGCCCATCCCTGTGAAAAGGAACTTAAAATTATATTGAATCAAATCACCTATGAACTGCAGAGGTATGGCCTTCTAGTTGCTCCTGACAAAATACAACTCACACATCCCTTTAAATATCTAGGACACAGCCTCCACGCTTCAAAAGTAATGCGAACTATTCCTACCATTGATACAGATAAATACAAAACACTTAATGATTTTCAAAAATTGGTAGGAGCTTTACAGTGGTTAAGACCATCCCTTCCCATATCACCCAGACAGATGCAACCCCTATATGATATCCTTCGAGGAGATTCCTCTCTTACCTCTCCTAGGAGATGGACACCAGAAGCTTTAAAGACTATTGAGCATCTACAACACCTCGCCATAGACAGTTTAGTATACATAGACCCAGAGAAGCCCATACAATTTAAGATTCTCCAGGAAGATACTAATGCCCCTTACTGGGGATGTCTTTATCAGTCACAAGGAATCCTTGAATGGATTTATTCTCGGAAAATTTCCCAAAAAACAGTCAATAAGCTACAACAGCTTGCCGATTTTCTTCTAGCAGCTAAAGAACACTGTGAAGCGGTGTTTGGGAAATCCTTTATCCTCTCCATAACTATTTCCCCACAAACTCTCCATACCCTGGCACAAAACAGTATAGAATGGGCAATGGTACTTACTTCTATCCCTATAACTTCTCAGCCAGTAGCCACGCCACCTCTCTTAAGAGCTTTTACAGAGATTACTCTAACTATCCCCACAAAAATAATTTCATCCACTCCCGTAGAAGGGCCAAATATATTCACGGATGCTACTAAAAATCATAAAGCAGCTATATACAATGCCTCTACAAGAGAAAAATGGGTACTACATACCCCATATACATCTACCCAGAAAAATGAACTATATGCAATAGTCACAGCATTACAAAAATTTCCTCATACTCCTATTAATCTGATAACGGACAGTCACTATTGCTATCTGCTAGTACCCCGCATTCCTGAGTCTTTTATCCCTTCTGACTCTCCAATATATTCCCTCCTTACCAATTTACAACAGATACTTCGAACTAGAGTACACCCTATATACCTTCTACACGTTCGCTCACATTTGTCTACATCTGGACCAATATATCAAGGCAACGCTATAGCTGATCAGCTTCTTAACATAGTTACATTAGAACAGCACCCCGCAGTGGAAGCTCATGAAAAATATCATCTTTCCGCCCGCTCCCTTACACATCTCTATAATGTTCCAAAATCTTTAGCTAGATCTATAGTTAAATCATGTGCCTCTTGTGCGCCCTTTAGACCTCGACCCACTGATCCCAGTTATAATCCTAGAGGTCAATACCCCAATGAACTATGGCAAATGGATGTAACCCATATAGGAGTAAAGATCATTCACGTGTCTGTAGATACATTTTCAGGCATGGTGTACGCATCCATACAACCCAAGGAGTCTGCCACTGCAGTTATCACTCATATGTATGAACAAATGTCTCTCTTAGGGGTCCCACTGGCCGTTAAAACCGACAATGGTCCAGCCTATACTTCCAAAGCCTTTTCACAGTTTTGTAAAGAATTCTCCATTCAACACATCACGGGTATTCCATATAACCCCACGGGACAAGCCATAGTAGAAAGAGCCAATAGAACACTGAAAGAAACATTTTTTAAACAAAAAGGGGGAGTTATTCATAGAACAATCAATAAGAGAGAACTTGCTCAGGTGATTTTTACGATGAACTTTTTACAAATTCGTCAAGACAGGACATCAGCAGCACAAAGATACTTTGAGACAAGTAAAAAGGTATGTATTGAACTACCCCAGACTATGCCAGATCAATTACAACCACCAAAAACCTGCTTACCAGGTACAAAAATCTTGTGGAAAAATGAACTAGGAGAATGGAAAGGGCCTGTTACAGTAGTTGACAGAAAACAGGGATATTTGTCAATCTATCCTGATGATAATGTTACGAAAGAAAAAATATGGCTCCCTCTTCATAAAGTACGAGAATTAGACATTAACACCCCAAATGAACAAAAATATAATAACTTACCCAGGGAATCACCCTGAGAAAATACGTATGTGTTCTCTTTGCAGATAAATGGATCCTGTGCTTCTTGGAATTATCATCTCCTTAATAGCTTCTGCAATCATCATTAGTATCCTGTGCTGTCAACGCAAACTGCCAGTTCCCTGCCCTATTTGAACAATATTGTTACTAGTAATTGCGTGTTTCATACACGTGAGAATGATGTGGAAAATACCTGTTATACTTATCATTTTGCTGCCCCTAATCTCCCTAACCTCAACCCATAAGGGAGAGCTGTATCAACTTTACAACTACACTTGGATAGTGACAAACACGTGGGGGGATACTATCTGGAGTCAGTCCCAATTAGGTGTCACAACTCCCTGGCCTACCTTATATCCAGATCTATGCAAATTAGCGTTGGGGTCATGGGACTTAGAAGGTTATCACAATCAGCAAAAGGCGCCCACGAGAGAGGAACTATTAGCAGATTCAAATACATGGCCAAATAAGAGAGGATTAGACCCCTGGGGAGGGTGTGGAGCTGAAAGTAGAAGAAGCATGCAAAAAAACGATCCCCTTTTATATTTGCCCCGGCTACCACAGAAGCCCTTCTTTAAACACCAAATGCGGAGGAACAACTGATTATTATTGCCGAAGCTGGGGCTGTGAGACCACCGGTGATACCTATTGGAACCCTTCTTCTTCTTGGGACTTTATTCAGGTCACTGCCAATTATACACATCCTTCCCCTGGGAATAAAGGTTGGACATACCTACCTGAGTGCACAGGATGGTGCCACCCCCTAAAAATCACATTCACAGAATCTGGAAAGAAATACAACTCTTGGCAGAGGGGCGCATCCTGGGGGATAAGACTATATAAAGAACGACATGACAATGGACTGTTGTTCACCATCAAACTTCTAAAGACCTCTCCTGTGTCGCTGCTCCCTATAGCTATGGGTCCTAATCCAGAACTTCATCCAGGACTCAAACCTCGACCCATGCCGGACCAAGAACGCGCCGCCCCACCTTACCCTACCCTAAACCCTTCCATTATTGCTGTATCCCATATCACCACTTTGTTCCAACCAACACTGCCTGTAGGACCCCCTCCCTCTGCCACATTGCTCTTAAACATAATTAACGCCTCTGCGCAGGCACTATATAGAAATAACTATACTGAGACAGGAGAATGTTGGATTTGCTACTCAGCTACACCTCCGTTTTATGAAGGTTTGGCACACTTTATTGAACCCATTTTCACAAACGATACCAAAATATTGCGATGGAATCATTCAGACCAGAAAGGCCTAACTATTAGTAATATTATAGGGACTGGGACTTGCATTATAGGACCTTCTATGCGCCTTCCCCCTCCTCTAGGATCAGTGTGCAATCAAACCTTGTTGATTAATTCCTCTTATATGTATGTCGCTGCCCCTAATGACTCTTATTTAGCTTGCTCTTCTGGTTTAACTACTTTCATATTTACTTCGTCGTTTTTGAAATCCCGAGACTTTTGTGTATCCATATCCCTCCTCCCCCGACTTACTATACATCAATCTGATGAGATTCTTCCACCCACAGATTATACTCTTTCTCACTCCCGAGCTCGAAGGGAACCCATAACTGCTATCACTCTGGCCGTAGCCATTGGGCTCGGCATGACAGGAGCAGGGACGGGTATTTCCTCATTAATAACAACTAACCACCAATATGCCCAATTGAGTGCTATCATAGATAAGGACCTCATGGAACTTCAAACTGGCCTTGAAAACCTAAAAGATTCTGTAGCATCATTAGCTGAAGTAGTTTTACAGAACAGAAGAGGTCTAGACTTGCTATTTTTACAGCAGGGTGGACTTTGTGCAGCACTAAAGGAAGAATGCTGTTTCTTTGTAAACAAACTTGGGCTTGTAGAAAATAGTATCCAGAAGGTCAAAGATAATTTAGAAAAGAGAAAAAGGGAGAGAGAACAACAAGAATCTTGGTACACGAAGTGGTTTTCCACTTCCCCCTGGTTGACCACGTTGCTCCCCACCATATTAGGTCCTTTAATAGGTTTTCTTCTCCTTATATCATTCGGCCCTTGGCTGTTCAGGAAATTGACTGACTTTATAAAGAGTCAAGTTGACTCGGTGGTACAGAAGAATGTCCAAGTCCTCTACCAAAGGCTTCATCCCTCTGACTCAGTGGATAATCTTTTTGCCTTATCTAATACTCCAAACTCATTAGAACCTCTTTGTTTCACGGATGAGGATTTTCACGTGCCTTGGTACAAAAGAATATGCTAAGCCATGTCTGTAAGACCATTGCAGTGCCATGACGGGCAACGCTGGAAGTAACCCTACCAATGGCGGGACCTGGCATGGCAGGTGCACCTTGGATACTAGGGTTGACTCTACGACCTAAGCCAGCACTCAATGGCTTGAAAATTCCTTAGCAATACTTGACCATTTTTCCGTGTTTAAACAAAAAGGGGGAATTGTTGGAGTACAGATCAACTTGGACCTACATTTACTGCTGAGTTAGGAGAGTATGAGGCCATTGGAACAGGCATGTGACATGCATACACTTCCTATATTAAGACACATAACCTTTAAAATATATATACAGCCAAAAAAGGAAAAACTCTGTACTTAACTTTTGATTGGAGTTCTCCATTGTTAAAAGAGTATATAAGTTAGTATACTGCCTGATTAAAGGAGGAAAAAGGGGAAACATCTTTTCTACGCCATGTAATCGATTCCTGAATAAAAGCACCGCTTAACTCCTTGGCAGTTCGACTCAGTGTGATTCTTCTGATGCAGAAGCCGGTGGTACCCCGAAGACCCCAGAGAGGAGGGTAAGTAGAGGGCAGATACTCCTCCCCCACCAGAAGCACGCCAGGACCCCCAGGCTTAACAGACCCCTAAGAATTGTTTAGCCCTGTTAAGACATGCAGACCTTACTCAAAATGCAGATGAACTGAGAATATTCATGTATCTTAGATGATTCCAAAAGATTTTGATTAAAAAGTATGAATATTTTAAAAATGAATTGGGTTCTATGTTTTAGTTTTGTTAAATCGTATATTATTCAATAGGTGATTTTAAGTTTATAAAAGATAGCTATATCTCAGATAATACAAGTATACCAGAGCTTAATTGAGGTACAAAGACACAGCTACCTATCTTGGTAAAAATTTGTTCTAAACAACTCGGCTATAAATGTAGGAGACTGCATAATGTAGTGGGAAAAGTACTGAAGTGGGGGTTGAGACTTGGGCTCCAGTATGCTTGTCTAGGTGATATTGCTTTCATCAATCTCTCTACTTGTGAATTAGGTCATTACCTTCGATTACTCCTAAAGAAGGCAGATAAATATATTAACAACAGAGAGGAACAAGGGGACAATTCTGTTTTCTAGAACTAATTTAAGCCTTTATTATAAAGGATAGTTATTTGTTTTAACTGTGGCCCTATGCCCTAAATACCAGACTCAGCATGGGAAAATGTTTGAGCTTAGATTTCTGCTGAAAAATCCATACATTTGTGGAAATTAAAATTATTTTCATTTACTCATGGCAATTAATGGCTTTAAGGCAAAATGATTTTTAGTCATGATAATGAGAATAAAGATGCAAATTTGATATTTTCAAATTTTAGTTGTAGCATATATAACTCAAAGATGATATTAACTTTGAATAGTTCTTTCATGATTATAATTTCCTCTTTTCCAGTATGTCTGTCCCCTCAATAATATTGTATTGATAATTACTATTTCCTAGTAATAAAGAATTATGTTCACATTTATAACATATGGTAGCACTTGAGTATAGTGGCTAACTTTGCCAATTACTAGCAATGGAGTGGTAAAAGATTTTTTTCATTGACTATTCCAAATGTTAATCAGGAAAATACTCAGTCACTGTGATGGAGAGACTCCAACACTACTAGATTTAAAATAATAAAGATTCTGATTTCTTTGTATCACAGCTAGACAAAGAATAATTAGAAGAGAATGATTGCAAATAGTGATCAAAGTGAATTTTAACTGGTTATTTTCTCTTTCTCACAGCTCACCCTATTGGAGGGGGGAAATTGAAAACAAAATAATTTCCTTTGAAAAAAAATTAGTCATGCAAAACTAAATCTCTCATAGATCACATCTAATATATATGTCTCCTTCTAGATCTGAGGTTTAATTTGATGCATTGATCATTTTTAAACATTGGAATTGGAAATAATTTAAATTGATAAATTGAGAATAGCTTTCTTATCTACATATGTACATTTAAAGAGAAGAGAGTTTAGTACAGCAGGAGACTGTTAGATCATAGATTTGGAGATAGAAGAGATCCTTAGAGATTAATCTCCTTTTATTTGCAGATGAAGAAAATTTTCCAGAGTTAAGTGACTTGTCCAAGCACACACAGTGGCTATTTTTAGATCTTATATTCCAACTTTAAGGAATAAAGACTCCAGCATTGAGGAACCAGCAGTCAATCAAAAAAAAAAAAACTTATCAAATGCTATTTTGTGTCAGGCATAATGCTAAGTATTAGATATACAAAGACAAAAGAAAAAGTTACAGCCCCACCCAAAGAAGACTAAAAGGGAAAACAGTATCTAAGAAGACAGGGTGACTTGCTACAGTGGCATCAAACAAATAGAAACTTATCCTTATGAGTTTCATATTGACTTAGAAAACCACAAATTAACATTATGTTGTATTGTATCAATTTTGGTAAACATTTTCTGATCACATTTTAATTGCGTTGTAACTTTACTATCTCTGGCCCATAATCTGCTACCAAAAGGTTAAAGAGAAGGAGGATTGAGAAAAAGTGTTTAGAGTTGATTATTAATCTTTCGAGATTATCAAGTCAAATCTTCTCATTTTATGGGTGAGGAGATAGAGATACAGGGAAGTTGGGTGTTTTTGCCCAAGACTGCACAGTTGAGTCTCTGAGGCAAGATTGGAACTCAACTCTTTCTGACTCCAACTCCAATACTCTGCTGGATGGGAAGTTTACCTATCAGATGCAGACTTGGGGTATTTCCCTTTTCCAAAGCCCAGAGAGGATAATCACTGTCCTCTGGAACATCTTAGGGATTCTCTCTGGAAATCTCCCCAGAAGATAAGCTACCAGTAAACTTGTATATCTTTTCACCCTAAGAAAAGCAAATATGTCATCCAGACTTCCACTAATTAGACACGGTTTCCATAAAATTCATTTCCTATGCATTGACTTTTATAAAGAGGAATTTTAGCATTCATTTTTTAAGATTCTGAATCTTAGGTTTTCTACCTCCCTTCCTTTCTATCCTCACTTCCCTAAAATGGTAAGGGGTTTGATATCAGTTATATATGTGTGCAATCTTAGCTTTTAAGTAGTTATCTGGGTCTATCTTTGGTCTGAAATAGATGAATAACAACTAAAAAAAAAAAAAAGATTTGGTCATTAAAAGGTCATTGGTAACTGAATAGTTCAGTTTCACTTAGGTCATGAAACATGATTTAGAAAAAATAAGAGGAAATCCAGCAGTTCTGATTATAGATTGCTTTTTGAGAAATTTAACTAAAAACAAGAAAAGATGAGAAAAGGGATTGTGAGACCTGATGAGGGTTGATTTTCAGGGTTTTTTTAAAGAATGGAGGAGACCAAGGCAACAAAAAAGGAAACAAAAGATAGGGAGATTGAAGATACAAGTTAATAATGGGGGAAAGGAGAAATGCACTGATATTTGATATTTTCTGCTCTTAGTTACATGATTTAATTTGGGTGTTAACAAGTTCATTTGCGTCACAGTGAATAGCAGATCATCTCAAGATTTGGGGATTTTAATGGACTATAATCTCTCAATATGAGTGAACAGTATATGATACAATAAAAATAAGAAAATTAATGCCTTCATTGTCTGAGAGGTTTCTAGAATTAAGAAGGTGTAGGACTAGGACAACACTGTTATTCTGTCCTAGTCAGAGCATCTATCTGTTTTCAGGTCTAGCTGCCACACATTAGGAAGAGTTTGAAAACTAACGAAGCTAATGAAGTCTTGAGTTGCATTAAGATGTATAATTTCTAGGAATAAAGAGGTGGCTGATATTCCTGCTCTTCTCTTCCCTAGACAAAAGACATTGGGAATATTTCATTCACTCCCAGATATCAGAGTTTTGGAAGGACAATGATAAGATGAAGAGCATCTAGAGGACAAGTAGTAAAGAGGACAATTTAAGTTTAGTGTTACAATTTTGTATCTAAAAAGTTCAAATAAAAAATTCTGGGGGAGGGGGGAAACAATTACCAAACAAAAAATTCTGAAAGTAAAATAGTTTTAGGGCAGTGTAATGTCCTGTTGTCTCTCAATTATAATCCTTCTCTGGGAGGAGGTTTCTTTTCTGTAAACCTTTTCTCTGTGAGCAGGTTTCTTGGGAGGCTTCTGGAGCCTCCAGCCAGAGCAAAGGTAGAATCTCAAATCCTCTTCTTCCTGAATCCTGGCTCTGAATCTCCTCCAGCTTCCCTGACGTTGCTAAGAAACTTAGCCACAATAAGCAACAATTTAGTAATGCTTCCAAACACAATAGCTAGCATGTTATATTGCCCCTGTAACTAAATGAGTTGTCACTTTGAAAACCTTCCCCAGTACTAGATGTGAAATCATTTTTCCATCAAAATATTTCAATACATGGGCCATATGCATTAAACAAAATGTGAGTCTAAATTGTGAATTGGATAGTAATATTAAATATTGAAACTTGTGAGAGGAGAGAGTACATAGATATTTTCCCAGCAACAGAAACTTTCAGCAACTAGTATAAGATTAACTAGATAAGTCATTGGACATGTATAGCTTAATGGCTATCCCCAGGGTCACACAGATAGTGGGTATGAGAGAATCAGAGACAAAGTGACCAGGTTGAATTTGACTTCAAAAAATGGCAGCCACTCATGATGAGTCCAATCCCAAAATCAGCTTAATGCCTTGGTAAAACAACCGTTGAAGCATTTGTGTCTAAAGTTAGAGAGAAAGAAAGGTTGAAGAAACTTGATTTTGTCTTCACCTTCAAAGGTTAAGTCTTCCCTCCACATAGAGGACAATGAACTTCATGCTGCCTCACTCAGTTCTTTCTATGTGTGACCACAAACTTTCTTCTGCATCTGATTGTATCAATTAGCAACCAGTAATACATTTATGTTAGAAATTAACTTCAAAAGCTAGAGAGAATTGTCGCTAAAAACTAAAACTTATCATTTGATCTATATGCCAATCCTCTTGCAAAAACCCACAAGACATAAATCATATTGACTCCTATACTACAACTTGAAAGAGTTCCCAAAGGATATTTTAAGGGGATACTATCATCGACCACCGTCCCCGAAAAACCTAGATGTGCATTCTTTCCTCCTGGCACAAAGCTCCCTTGAGACATTGTGGAGAATTCGAAGCCGCCTGGACGAGATTTCTAGTCTCACTCCAGGCAAAGCTTGAGTGAACGTGGGAACTGTCGCGACACTGAGGGCTGGGTTTCCACACTGAGGACTGGGTCTCGACGCTGGGGGCGGGGTCTCGACACTGGGGCCATCCCCAACCGTGAGGTGATTGTATAGTCACATTCACATGAATAAGGGGTGGCTACGGTTCCCTCCCTTAGGACCCTGAGGGCTGGATATTGATTTGGAAAACCACAGTTTTACTTTTTTTGGTACATGAACTACTTATTTTGTTAAATATTTCCCAATGACATTTCTGTGAGGTTCGGACTGATCTTGGGAATTTTGTAGGCACCGGAGTGCCCCGTGTTTGACAACTGCATAACCCGCCTTCAGAATTGACAAAACACACACAGAGACACACTCATAGACAGACAGACAGAAAAAACACAAAACAAAGTACTACCCACGTGGGCTCTTCGGACTTGTAGTTTACTGGGTTTTGGGTTTTGTGCTTTTTTTTTTTTTTTTTTTTTTTTTTTCTGAGAGCAGTTGTGACGCTTCGCTTCCTCCTATTAGGACTACATTTCCCAGGATGCCATAGGAGAGGAGGAGACCGGGATTCACGACGAACTGTCTTATGGGATCTCGAGCAGCTGTGGCTGGTTTCTCCACGCTGGTACCGGCATGGATCCCGGTTGTAAGTGGCGGAACCTACCCAGCGGGCCCAGCCTGAAACATTTGACCGAGCCGAGTTACAGAGTACCCAAAGAACAGCAGCTGCCGGCATTGCAGGAGCTCACGCGAGCGCACATCGAGTCCTTCAACTATGCTATGCGAGAGGGTCTCAGCCACGCGGTGCAGGTGAGCGGGCGAACCGCCCTTAACCTGGGGCTCTCGTCCTGTCATTTCTGCTTTCCTGGTCTCGCGCCCGGATCTCCCTCGTCTCCCGACGCGACTCGCCCCCCCTCCAACTTCCCCAAGGTCATGCTTCCCCTTCCCCTTTTCTTGCGGAGCCCTCCTCTCCGCTGACCCCTGCTCTATTCCTGCCCCCTCCTGTTTATCACTCTCTGGTCTGTGCTCTGGCCGCCAGTCCCCCCCTCCCCCCCGGCTCGCGTTTGCCCCGCTCGGTTCCGCGCGGCTGGTTCTGGCCCTGGGGGCGGGGCAGAGGCTCTGGAGCGGATCCTAGAGGAAGGGACATGTGACAGCACTGAAGGAGCTCAGCCGCTGCGGGATTGGGAAGGATATCCCCTCCTGCCATCCAACAGTTTGTTGTGCACGTTGGCTGAAAGGAAAGGTGGAAACTGTGAGGCACTGCTGTAAAGGGATCTGGGAGCCAAATCGCTAGGACGCGAAGTGTCAGGCTTAAGCGTTTGTACTTTAACTTTCCATTTTCGCTTTGTACTCTTAATTGCTGTTCTTCACCCTAGAAACTGCCTCTCCCTCCTGCAGCGTTTGCACTGGCTGTGCCCCGACCCCAGTATGTCAGGTTGCATATTCCTTCTCCTTCATCTCTACCTCCTGCAGCTCTAAGCTAAAGTTCACCTTCTGGGAGAAGCCTTTTCCAGTCCTCCTTAATTTTAGTGCTTTCCCTCCCAGACGATTCCCCTGTTGATCCTATATTTTGTTTTAACATAATTGTATGCCTCTTGTCTTTTTAGCTTTGTCCAGCACTGTTTAGTGTTTCTACATTGTCTTTCCCCCATTAAAGTATGTGTTCTGGGATAACATTTTTGCCTTTCTTTATATCTGCAAAACTTAGCATAGGTTCATAAGTAGATTCCGAATATATACTTAGACTTGCTTTAGCATAGGCAGGGATTCTCCAACTACCGCCCGTGGGTCAGATGCAGCCGCTGAGGACGTTCATGTGGCCCGCCGGGTTTTGGCTAATGGGCTGAGGGGGTGGAGACAGTGTGAGCTTTTGTTTTTACTATAATCCGGCCCTCCAACAGTCTGAGGGACTGTAAACTGGCCCCTATTTAAAAAGTGTGAGGACCACTGGCATAGAGATTATAGGGAGCCACTGAAATGTTTGTTTACAGTCATCCTTGTGACCTTTGACAGTACATTAAGGGACATTTTGAGCAAGAAAATAGTTGCCTCTTGAGATCAGTCCCTCCCCAACCATTCATTTAGCAGTATTTATTATGTGTCTTGTTTTCCTCTTTCAATCCAAGAGAATATAAATTCCTTGGTACTGGAATTATTTTGATTTTCGGCTTTGTATCAGCACTTAGTAAATGTTTGTTTGATTCATCTTGCTATATTTTTGAGCAAGGCTTCTTAAATTTTTTCCACCATGGACCTCTTTTTGCCAGAAAAATTTTTGCATGACCTAAATATATAACTATAAAATAAGTGTACAAATCAAACACTTATTGATAATAAATTATAATTTTGCAACTCTCACATTCAATTAAGAGACCTGTTAGTATGTCATGACCCATAATTGAAGAAGCTGGATTCTAAAAAATATACAAAGCTTAAGAAGACATAGTCCTGCCCCCAAAACCTTTACAATCTAGTAAAGGTATTGCACAAAAATACATAATAGAAACTGATATTTAAGTTTTTCAAAGTATATCATATCCCAGCTTCTCATTTGATGTACAAGGTGAAATGGTAAAGTAGGTATTTCAGAGGTTTAATCATTCTGATTTATGCTTATTTCTTAAACTTAAGCCCAGAGCAACTGAGTGATAGGTCTCATAGCTGTGAAGCATCAGAAACAGAATCTGATCTCAAGTCTCCTATACTAGGTCCATTTTACCCCACACAGTACTAGACAAAGCAGTGATCTCAGAGAAGTTCTGGTGGAGGGATTGAGCAGAAGCCACATTGCTGGAGTTTGAAAAATGTGTGAATAATAGTACATGGAAGTAACATCCTTCCAAAAAATTTAGCATTGAATATGGGACAGTAAATAAGAGTTTAATATAGAGTTAGTAGGATCAAGAGAATGCATCTTTTAGGCAAAGCAAGGAGCTAAAAGAAGAGTAAATTCAAGATCTTCAAAGGCTTGGTAGAGAATTTGATCAAGTATGCAAGTGAATGGGTCCTTTCTGAAGAAGGGTGACTTCAGTTCTTCCTTTGAAAGAAGAAAAAAGAGAGAAGCTGGATGAAAATACAAATGTTTTAATATATGAAAGAGTAGACCTGAGGGAGTTAAGATATCAGGGAAGATTTTCTGTTATACTGTCCCATGAAGTCACTTAAGAGGGAATTCTGGCTTCATTCTCCTTTTTACATATGGAGATATCCTCTGTTACCACTTTTATTTCTAAGGGGTCAGGCATGCAAATGAGGTTTTACATCTATTATATTCCTATTGAGGGGTCACACCACCTGTAGTGCCTCATTTTTCTTTGAATCTTTTTAATAATTATGAAGTTCTTTATTATATTAAATCTAATTTATTATATTAAGTACTTTATAAAAATCAATAGGAATTTATCAGCTTAGGACAGATGTAATTAGAAAGTCCTTTGAGTGAAAGGTCTCAGAAAATGGAAAATAAAGAAAAGAATATTGTGTTTCAGGCCATTCCACCCTTGGAATTTGCTTTCAAAGATGAACGGATCACTTTTGCTATTGTGGATGCTGTTGTTAGTCCTCCCGTGGTCCCTAAAGGGAGCATCTGCAAAGAGTTGAAAGTCTACCCAGCAGAATGTCGTGGTCGGAGAAGTACATATCGGGGAAAGCTGACAGTAAGTAAATAACAGTGATTAAATCAACAGCGGTTGAATGAGTGATTAAATCTAGTGTATCTAATAAAGTTTGCACTTAATTAGGTTAATTAACATTATTTAGGAGTTTAAATCTAAAGAACTATCATCTAGAAATTAGAATTACTTCCCTACTTCTACCATTAGATGTTATGTGCTAACTGTTTAAAATTAATTTTTGGTTGCTTTTGTAATTTCAATTATCTAGACACCGTTTTTTAAAAAATGATTTTTAATGATTTTTTTTTTCTTTCCATTAGGCTGATATCAGCTGGTCTGTGAATGGGATCCCAAAGGGAATTATTAAACAATCACTTGGCTATATTCCTATTATGGTGAAGTCTAAGCTGTGCAACTTACATAATCTTCCTCCAAAAGCTCTCATTGAGCACCATGAAGAAGCAGAGGTAAAATGAAATCAATAAGTGGGATTTAATAGAGAAATATTTAATCCATTCAAAATCTTGTTTAAAAGTTTGTTTTCATCCAATTTTCCTTCTAATTTGTTACTCTTGTCTTTTAAAAGTAAGTTTTTGGTGCTGTTATTATCTTTTTCATATTATCATAGTTTCTCCCAATATCCCTTCCCTCTCAAAGAGCCATACCATATAACAGAATGTTTTAAAGACAAAAGAAGAGGGGAGAAAAATCAGCATAACTGATCAGTACATCAAAAAAAGTCAGAAAATGTGTACAAATTTTGTGGACCTTGCCACCCTTGTAAAGAAGTGAGTTGAGAATATCCTCTTACATTTCTTTTTTCAAGTCATACTTCTTCTTCTTCTTCTTCTTCTTCTTCTTCTTCTTCTTCTTCTTCTTCTTCTTCTTCTTCTTCTTCTTCTTCTTCTTCTTCTTCTTCTTCTTCTTCTTCTTTCTTCTTCTTCTTTCTTCTTTCTTCTTTCTTCTTTCTTCTTCTTCTTCTTTCTTTTTTTATTATAGCTTTTTATTTACCAGATATATGCATGGTTAATTTTACAGCATTAACAATTGCCAAACCTTTTGTTCCAATTTTTCCCCTCCGCCAGATGGCAGGTTGATCAATACATGTTAAATATGTTAAAGTATAAATTAAATACAATATATGTATATATGTCCAAACAGTTATTTTGCTGTACAAAGAGAATCAGACTTTGAAATAGTGTACAATTAGTCTGTAAAGGAAATCAAAAATGGAGGGATCAGGAATGCTATGTAGTGGTTCATAGTCATCTCCCAGAGTTCTTTTGCTGCGTGTAGCTGGTTCAATTCATTACTGCTCTATTGGAACTGATTTGGTTCATCTCATTGTTGAAAAGGGCCACATCCATCACAACTGATCCTCATATAGTATTGTTGTTGAAGTATATAATGATCTCCTGGTCCTGCTCATTTCATTCAGCATCAGTTCATGTAAGTCTCTCCAGGCCTTTCTGAAATCATCCTATTGATCATTTCTTACAGAACAATAATATTCCATACTATTCATATACGACAGTTGATTCAGCCAATATCCAATTGATGGGCATCCAAGTAGTTTCCAGTTTCTGGCCACCACAAAGAGGGCTGCCACATTCTTGCACATACAGGTCTCTTTCCCTTCTTTAAAATCTCTTTGGGATATAAGCCCAGTCAGTAGTAACACTGCTGGATCAAAGGGTATGCACAGTCTGATAACTTTTTGAGTGTAGTCCCAAATTGCTCTCCAGAATGGCTGGATGTATTCACAATTCCACCAACAATTTATCAGTGTCCCTGTTTTCCCACATCCCCTCCAATATTGCGCATTATCTTTCCCTGTCATTCTAGCCAATCTGACAGGTGTGTAGTGATATCTCAGAGTTGTCTTAATTTCAAATCATACTTCTTTATGATTTTTGTCACATTCACTTTTGATGTAAATATTTATGTTGCCTTCTTCCTGACTATTACATAGTCCTAGTCACTGTATACATTTTCTTGGTTCTGTTTACTCTGCATCAGTCCATGTAGATCTTTCCACACTCTATTCAGCATATTCATCATTTTCATAACAAATGCTATTACATTCATGTACCAAAATTTGATTAGCCATTCCTTAGTTGATGATCATCTCTTTAGTTTCTGATTCTTTAATATCACAAAAATACTGCTATCTATATTTTTGTTATATTTGAGGACTTTATTATCAGTGACTTCCCTCAGGTACAAGCCGAGTAATAGAATCCGGATTAAAGGGTCACTTTATTTGCATAATTCTGAATGTTTTCCAAAATGGTTGTGTTGTTTTACAGCTCCATCAACTATGCACTAGTGGGCCTGTCTTTTCAGTTACCCTTCTGTTTTCACCTCAGAGTTGTTTTAATGTATATTTCTCTTACTAGTGATTTGGAGCATATTTGATTTTATATATATGCATTTGTATATAGATATGAATGTATAATAACATCATCATATTGTTCTTCTAATTTCTTTGACAGGAGATGGGAGGCTATTTTATAATAAATGGTATTGAAAAAATTATCAGGATGCTAATTATGCCTCGGAGAAATTTTCCAATTGCAATGATAAGACCAAAATGGAAAACCAGAGGCCCTGGTTATACTCATTATGGTGAGTAGTGAATTATAACAATGAATACTGGAATGTTAGCTTAGAACAAGATAAATTTAAGTTAAATGTTAATGTGATTAAATTAAATAGAGGGTTTATTTAAATTGTTGTTTGTTTTTTCTTTTGTGTGACTCCATTTTAATAAGTATTTCATTGTTAAAAATTGGACGGGACCTTGGTATTCATTTGTAACGTGCTCTCCTGGCAGTTACAATTACTAGTCTGTCCTAGACCCACCAGAGTACCTTTGACCACTGTCCTTTGCAGTGTGAGCTCTACCCGGCTCGCCTCCTCTGAGGCCTTCTAAGGTCTCTGGCCACAATCTCTTGAATCTATAGCTTAATAACCGGTAGCGCACTCAAGAACAACCACATGTAATCTTAAAAGCCTTTATTATACCTACTCACATAATGCCCTAACTGATGCCCTGACTTGTTGGTTCCCTGGTGAACACCTGGTCAGAAGACCCATGTGTTCACTACCAAAATCCTTACCTCTTTCGGCTACCCATCTTGGCTTGGCCACCCAGGCTAGGAGCCAGGGTGAACAGCAGGAGGTCAAAGAGGGCGGTTGCTGCCTGCAGTGGGCTTATATAGGGCCTGTGAGGTCACACACACAGCCAATCAGCGAGAGAGTCACCCATTACAAAACTATCTCAATATGGCCAGGATCCCGCCCAAGGGCAGTCCTAATATCCACAGAAATTACTTCTGGGCCTCAATCCCGATGCACTGTGTCCGCCCATTTAAAGGGCCCTTACAATTCCCTTTCTCTTGTTTTGCGGGAACCGCACATCTCATCAAGCTAAACTTTTAGCACCAGCTATAGTTCACTTGATCCATGAGATGACAGTGTTATGCCCAAGGAGGTACAAAGCAGCAGATCAGTAAACAGAAGTATGACAATGAGAACCAGGCTCAACAGTGGCCCAAGTGTTCAACCCATTCATCAAAGTCATACTCGAGATAATAAGCCAAAGAGGTTGGATGCCAATGAGGTAGGATGTCAACACTGAGGTGGGAAGTCAACAAGGTAAAACATCACAGTTCTAGTTAACAAATATCAGTGAGGTAGGTTGTCACAATTCTAGTTACATTTATCACAGTTCTAGACCAATTCTAGTTTCTTACAATTTTCTGTTGCACTTTTCACACTCCTAGAACAATTCTAGCTTATCACAATTCTCAATTGCACTTTTCACAATTCTAGAACAATTCTAGCTTATCACAGTTCTCAATTGCACTTTTCACAATTCTAGAACAATTCTAGCTTATCACAATTCTCAATTGCACTTGTCACAATCCTAGAACAATTCTAGTTTATCAAAATTCTCAATTGCACTTTTCACAATTCTAGAACAATTCTAGCTTATCACAATTCTCTATTGCACTTTTCACAATCCTAGAACAATTCTAGTTTATCACAATTCTCTATTGCACTTTTCACAATTCTAGAACAATTCTAGCTTATCACAATTCTCTATTGCACTTTTCACAATTCTAGAACAATTCTAGATTCACAGGTGCACATAAGCAAAGTCATGTCCAGTAACATTGTCTCAATAACAATGGCAGGTGGGTGTGTTGGTTTTTCACCCACTAATTTAAAAGCATAGTCCTTCAATAGAAAGCATAGGGCAAAGCCTCTTCCCAGGCCACCATATGGCAAGTGGCCACGGGAGAAGCAAGCAGGCCCATTGTCCATTTACAGTCTTTATATTGCGTATCACCCAAAACAGTCCATTTCAGCTGCAACACTGGAACTGTGTCTGCTGTCTCTGGTGTCATGGTCAGGAGGGACATTGCTGCCATCAGCGTCTGAAGGGCTGCTGACATCTGGCTGGTCCCTCTGGGCTGTTGTCTGGTCCTTCTCTTGGATCCCCAGGTTACAAATGTCTCTGGTGGGGATGAACTCTGCTGCTGGATCTGCACCTAGGAAGGAATGTCCCCGGGGCCCAACTTGGGCCTTTCCAAATGCCATCCAGGCCTTTCCACATCACAGTGGAAACAAAATTGTTGTCAAAAAGATTAACAAGTCAGACAAAAGTCAGTCTGTCACTTAGCTGCACTTTCTGTGTATGCCTGAAGTGCATTGCTAAGGTAAAATGCAAAGAATTTAAAAATGTAAAACCAAAATAGATTAAAAATATAAAACCAAAATAACTTTAAAATGTAAAATCAAAATACTTTGAAGATGTAAAATCAAAAATGTTTAAAATGTAGTGACGTGTGTGGGAGGAGCAGGAGAAACTTGGGTGGTGGAACTCACGCTCACTTGCACTCGTGACCTGGCGTTGGAGGCGACGGTAAAGATCTAGAATAAAGACGTTTAGTGATCCTGACTCTTGCTGATTTCTGGAAAGATAGAGTTCCAGCATTTGGCGCCCCACGTGGGGCGCCATTTGTAACGTGCTCTCCTGGCAGTTACAATTACTAGTCTGTCCTAGACCCACCAGAGTACCTTTGACCACTGTCCTTTGCAGTGTGAGCTCTACCCGGCTCGCCTCCTCTGAGGCCTTCTAAGGTCTCTGGCCACAATCTCTTGAATCTATAGCTTAATAACCGGTAGCGCACTCAAGAACAACCACATGTAATCTTAAAAGCCTTTATTATACCTACTCACATAATGCCCTAACTGATGCCCTGACTTGTTGGTTCCCTGGTGAACACCTGGTCAGAAGACCCATGTGTTCACTACCAAAATCCTTACCTCTTTCGGCTACCCATCTTGGCTTGGCCACCCAGGCTAGGAGCCAGGGTGAACAGCAGGAGGTCAAAGAGGGCGGTTGCTGCCTGCAGTGGGCTTATATAGGGCCTGTGAGGTCACACACACAGCCAATCAGCGAGAGAGTCACCCATTACAAAACTATCTCAATATGGCCAGGATCCCGCCCAAGGGCAGTCCTAATATCCACAGAAATTACTTCTGGGCCTCAATCCCGATGCACTGTGTCCGCCCATTTAAAGGGCCCTTACATTCATTGATTCCAACTTTTAACCCAGTCCTGTTTATAATATGTTATCCTTAAAAGGTCAAAAAGCCTTTGCTTGAATACTTCATAAACAGAGACATCACAGTGCATTGTTGTATAATACTAGTTTTTTGATTTTGGCTCAGAAAGAATTTTCTGGCTTCCCAAAATTTCCTCTGGTTGTAGTTGTAAATTTATAGGAACTTATATATTTACATATAGAGAGAGAGCTCTGTGTGTGTGTATATCTATATATACATACATACATACTTATATATACATACTTATGGGGAGAGAGAGACAGGCAGATGGAAAAGAGACTTTGAGATTAGCTCAACTCTTATCCCACTAGGGGCTGATGTTGTATGAGGTTAGTCTTTTCTCTCTTTAGCCCAGAGGTCCTTTTACTGTGCCACACTGCTTAGTATCTGATGTAGTCATTTCATCTGTAAAACTCCTCATAGAAAGTATATTAATTCTCTAATTTGTTTTTTATTGTGAATTTTATGCCATATTGGTTTACTGTAAAATGAATTATGTTCTATTTTCAGCCTCCCTTACTGGAATAGAATTCATTTGTGTTCTCTTGGTTGTGTGTATTAAAATACAAAGTCAACTCTTTGTATAAAAGAACATAATCACTTTGTCTTAAATGTGGTTCTCTCTTCTAAAATAAAAATTCTTTGGTATGGCTCATGGAATCACTGGGTCATAGAGCTAGTTAGAGCTAGAAAATATCAGACATCATCTTGCCAAACCCTTCATTTTACATGGAAGGAAACTAAAGGTTGGAAGTTTGAGACTTGTCCAAGATGCCATATGTAGTAAACATCAGAGAGAGAATTTGACTCCAGGTCTTCAGAGTCTTCAGCCAGTGCTCATTTAAACTGTATCATAATAACTTTTCACTATCATCTCTAAGGAGAGAACCCAAGTTGCCATACAGTAAACTGTGGGGCTTTGGCAAATGATCTCCAAGGTTTTTTCCAGCTCTATGATTCTTTTATTTTCTGTGTTCTATATTTCTTTGCTGGTGTATTTCAACTAAATTTTGAAGAAGAAGCTATTTTGGCTACTTTTTTTTTTTTTAATTGTCATATTCCTCATAAGTATATACTAACCCTACATAAGCACATGTAAACTATTCTTGTTTCATATGAGTTGGCCATTCCTCAGACCTATATGTAAAGTGATTTTTATGTGATATTAATTTGAGGGGAAAGCGAGGAGGAAGGGTACCATGGGACCAGTACATGGTTTAAGGACATGGAGCTGAGGATAAAGATGTGAGAGCAGAAGCAGGCACACATGGGGACCAGGACCAGTCGTGCAGGGGGCTTACACTTGGGAGCCAGAAATGGACACAGAAAGTAGAGTATAGGCAACACTAGGATATCATGGTGGAAGACAGACACTTGGGTAAGTGGGTGAATTGAGACAAAGGTCTCTTAACACTCTCAAGCCAAGTTCCCAATAAGAGTGTAAAGAAGGGGCATTGGCAGATCTCTGCCTTCATTCTTCTTTCACTTAGAGAGTTTTTTAAAAGCTTTGATTTTAGTTTATTTAGTTTGGGGGGTGGAGAGTGGGAAGAGGCAGGGAAGCAGGAGTGCGGGAACAGGAACAGAGAGAGAGCATAGTACTATGCAGTTTTTAACATAAGTGGTTTTGAAGAATGCAAGTTTCTTTTAGAATTCTTTGGGTAAAGTTGAACTTGTGAAATGTGAATTTACATAAAGTGAGGACTGTATCATCAATCAAATTGATTGTTACCTTTATGAAGTCAGTTACTTGAGCTTAAACTGCTTATCCCTCTGAGTAGAGATTTACCTCTTTTGAGTTATAATCAAGCATAGTTACTGGGGGCACCAAATTTCTGACTTGGTAATGTTTATTTTGACAGGAATTTCAATGCACTGTGTTAGGGATGAACACACGGCTATTAATATGAACCTTCACTACCTGGAAAATGGCTCTGTGATGGTGAATTTTATTTATCATAAAGAATTATTTTTTCTTCCTCTGGGATTTGTACTCAAGGTATGAGTGTTTTTCTCATGAGATTCATCTTAAGATTCCAAAGCTTCATTCAGATTCTGCAAAGTGAATTAGAGATTGGATTAAATAATTCACTAATGATATTTTTTTATTGTTGTTCTAGGCATTAGTTGGTTTTTCTGATTATCAGATTTTTCAAGAACTGATCAAAGGAAGAGAAGAGAACTCATTTTTTAGGAACTGTGTTTCTCAGATGCTAAGAATTGTAATGGAAGAGGGTTGTCTCACACAAAAGCAAGTCCTTAACTATCTGGGAGAACGTTTCAGAGTAAAGCTTACCCTTCCTGATTGGTACTCAAATGAACAAGCTGCAGAATTTCTGTTAAAGTATGTATTTTCTTGCAAAATATTTTTACTTTGTTTTAAGTTTGGGGTTCAAGGTAGGAATTATGATTATGCATTTGAAACACAATTGGTTGTATAGTAATTAGCCCCCCAACCTCAATGGCAGGAAATTCTGGATTTGGATCTTCCTTCTGATACCTACTGGTTATGTTACCCTGGACTGCTCATTGCACTTTTCAGAGCCCCGAGCAATTCTATGCTGACCTCCATTGGTAGAGAGGTGTTTTCTCACTAGGAGTTGCCTGTACCAGAGACCTTATAGGTTTTGAACTCTATACACTTGTGCATGCATTTTTGTGCATATGTGCGCACTTGCGTGTGTGTGTGTGTGTGTGTGTGTGTGTGTGTGTGTGTGTGTATGTGTGTATTTATGTTTATTTGAAACTGGGTTAGAATATGAATCAGCAACTGTTCTGGTCCAACCCTTCTGGTCTACAGAATCTATAAATAGAAGTAGATGCTTAGAATAGTGATAGCTTTTTCTTTTTCATTGGCCTTCACCTTAATTATCAAGTTGGAGGAAAAAAGCTAGTATTGGAGAATGACAATTTTCCATTTTGCTCTTGAGGCTACTTTGCTTTCAGTATGGATTGATGGATTAATATTTATATGTTGATATAATTTTAGTAAATGCTTATGAGTTTAATTAATTAGGGTTTAATTAATAAGAACTATTAATCAATGGTTGAATTCTTTTGAATTTTTTCTTTTTATTTAACAGTCAGTGTGTGTGTATCCATCTGAAATCCAATGAAGAAAAGTTTTATGTACTTTGTCTTATGACTCGAAAGCTGTTTACTTTTGCCAAAGAAGAATGTATGGAAGAGAATCCTGATAGTTTAATGAATCAGGAAGTTCTCACACCAGGGCGACTCATTCTTATGTTTTTAAAGGTAAATTGATATTTTTCTACACTTTGAGCACTCATCTCTTATATTCCAAATGCAAAATATACAGCCTACAATTTTTTCTAAGTTTTCCTTAATGTTTAACTTGTAACAAATGACAATCTAAGCCCAAAAAGATGGACATAATTTATCATGCAAAATAACCAAAATCTCCTATAAAGTTGATACAATAGCAGAAATGACTTTTCAGTGGGATACAAACTATGCAGAAGCAAGAGAACATGTAGAGAATAAATAGCACAGTGGATAGAGCGCCAGCCCTGGAGTCAGGAGGACCTGAGTTCAAATGTGGCCTAAGACACTTAACACTTATTAGCTGGGTTACCCTAGATGAGTCACTTAACCTCAATTGCCTTGCAAAAAAAGGAAAAGAAAAAAGAAAGATAACATGTCATATGTACTGAACAACTCAGTAGTCCAATTCAACTAGCTTGTAGAGTATTTGAAGGAGAAAAATTAGCAATAAGCCTTGAAAAATAGGCAAAGAATTTTAAAAGCAGAGGAGTTGTATTTCATCCTAGGATTAAAAGGGAGCCACTAGAGTTTCTTGACCAGGATAGTGACATGATCATACCCATGTTTAAGAATGTCAGTTTAGTGATGGTGAAAGATGGATTTAAGAAGGGGGAAACTCAAGACTGAGAAATCAAGTAGAAGGCTACAAAATAATCTGAGCTAAATAAGAGAGCTTGTAGTAGCATAGTTCTAGTCTAATTGGAGAGAAAAGAATATATGTGAGAGACGTTAGATACATTTGACAACATTTGGCAACTTATTTGAATCTGCAATGTGAGGGAGAGAAGAATCAGCAATGACTTTGAAATTGCAAACCTAGATTACTGGAAGGATGACATAAATAGGAAAATTAGGGGAAAAGTAAGAAGTTGAGGGAAAAGATGAAAGTTTAAGGTGTCAATCATATATCCAGATGGAGGTATTCAATAAGCAATTGGTGATCTAACACTGGACTTCAGGGGAGTAATTGGGGCTGGATATATCAGTTAATTAAGATTAATTTGCAAGACATATGCATGGGTAATTTTTCAGCATTGACCCATAAAAAACCTTCTGTTCCAACTTATCCCCTTCTTTCCCCCACCCCCTCCCCTAGATGGCAGGTATACTTTAAATATGTTAAAGTATATTTTAAATGCAATATATGTATACATATTTATACAGTTATCTTGCTGCATAAGAAAAATCGGATTTAAAAATAGGTAAAACTAACCTGAGAAGGAAAACAAAAATGCAAGCGGACAATAAACAGAAGGAGTGGAAACGCTATGTTGTGGTCCACACTCATTTCCCATAGTTCTTTTGCTGGGTGTAGGTGGTTCTCTTCATTACTGAACACTTGGAACTGATTTGGTTCATCTCATTGTTGAAGATGGCCACATCCATCAGAATTGACCATCATATAGTATTGTTGTTGAAGAATATGATGATCTCCTGGTTCTGTTCATTTCACTCAGCATCAGTTCATGTAAGTCTCTGTAGGCCTTTCTGAAATTATCCTGCTGGTCATTTTTTACAGAACAATAATATTCCATAACATTTATGTACCACAATTTGTTCAGCCATTCTCCAATTGATGAGCATCTATTCAATTTCCAGTTTTTGCCACTACAAAAAGGGCTGCCACAAACATTTTTGCACATATGACACCCTAAGAATTAATGATATTACCATGGGAAAGCAACAGGAGAAGAGGCCCCAGGAGATACTTAGGATACATCTATATAAAGGGTAGGACAAGGAGGATGCAGAAGAGACTCAAAAGAAATTAATCAAGAAAGTGTCTTTTTAAAAACTTGAGGAGATGGTCAATAATATAAAATGCAGATGGGAAGAAAAGAAGAATTAAGAATAGATCATCAAATCTGGCATCAAATGGGAGGAAATTAAATCAGGAGGGGTTGACTTTCATGAGAAGAAAGAACACCTCATTCTGTAATCCTAGGACTCTACCTTGTCAGTTGGGCTTTTGTGATATATGGTCTTTTTCCTATTGTCCCACCCACTAAATTGAGTTGTAGTGATCTCATATTAAAGGGCTGATTCTTTCTAGACCACTCACAGCCTTCTAAGTTCTTGAGAGTAATCATCTGCTTTTCTTGGCTGTTTTCTTTGATTATCATTTAGTATGTGTTTAAATTCCTCCAGAGTTGAAACAGGTCTGAAAGCTGAGAGGTCTAGTCTCTCAAGAGTCAAAGTTTTATCATCTTATCATATTTAAGTGTACATTTTTTGTCTACATAATTCTTCTCTCACCTTTTCCCTGCCTCCATTAATGTGAATAATCTAGGACTGATTATATTTTTCTTCACTTTAAGACCTACTAATCTATATATTACTATATTTGAAAACAACAAAAATACTAATTTATTCAGACATTTACTAAGCATTGATTATGTACAAAACACTATGTTGTATAGAGAAGATCTAATTCAGTTCCAGTTGATCAATGATAGACAGAATCAGCTACACCCAGAAAAAGAACACTGGGGATTGAGTGTAAACTGTTTGCACTATTGTTTTTCTTCCCAGGTTACTTTTACCTTGTGAATCCAATTCTTACTGTGCAACAAGAAATTCAGTTTTGCACACATATATTGTATCTAGCATATACTATAACACATTTAACATGTATGGGATTGCCTGTCATCTAGGGGAGGGGTAGAGGGAAGGAGGGGAAAATTTGGAATAGAAGTGAGTACAAGGGACAATGTTGTAAAAACATTACCCATGCATATGTATTGTCAAAAAAAATTATAATTATAAAATTAATTTTTAAAAAATTGAAGGAAACTGACATTTTATTTATAGGAGTTAGGTATTGTCACAAGTAATACTGTGTGTTAAATGCATTAGAAAGTTACTGAACAAATTGCTCAGTGTAGCCTAGGGAAGAAGATTATTCCTGGTAAATGATCAGGGAAGGCTTTATGGAGGAGGTGGCATTTGAAAGGGTTTTTATATGGTTCCTCATGCATTATTCAATGAAGATCACTGATCTGGGAACTAGGAGACCTAGGTTCTAGTCCTAAGATTTACCACTCATTTTCTCAGAGATCTGGGTAAGTCACTTTATCATTACAAAGCACTTATGAATGTTAAAAAATAATTGCTCCACTGTCCTTTTTTTGTTTGTTTCTTTTCAGGAAAAGATGGAAGTTTGGTTGGCATCTGTTAAAATAGCTTTAGATAAGAGAGCTCAAAAGGCCAATGTTTCTATTAATACTGAAAATCTTATGAAAGTATTTAGTATGGGATTAGACCTTACAAGACCATTTGAGTATCTTCTTGCTACTGGCAACCTACGTTCAAAATCAGGTGAAATTACTATGTTTTTTCCCCCTAAATTGTCAAAATACTATCCTAGACTTTTATTATAGATGGTTAATAATATTGAAGTAGCTGAGTGAAAATAAAAACTAACTATACATGAAACTGAGTTCCATTCATTTTAGTTTTAAGTGCTTATCAACTTTAACAAGATAGATTTTTAAAGCTCCTGTTTGCTTCTGCAACTCTTTCTAAAGTCTTTTTTCTTATTTGTTTTTTATTTGATATATATACTATTCTGATTCTACTTTTTTCCTCTACATCTACATCCTCCACTTCACATCACTTCAGAAGGCTTCTCTTTTTGATGTTTTCTTTATATTTGTCATTTCTTATGGCATAACAAGTGGAAATGTGAAAATCCAAAGGATAGCTGTAGTGAATTCTTCCTTATTTAGGGACGAATTATATAATTTTCTGATATTCAAGAATCTTAATTGTTCTTTTCTTTTGTTCATTATATCAGCACTTCTACCAGAGGTCTTAGTAAGTCAGAAAATTGTTTATCTAGAGCAAGCATTTTTTAATTTGAGGTCCAGTGCATTTTGTTCTTTGATGTTTTGATAAATATATTTCAATATAATTAGCTTCTTTTCATCCTTTGCATTTTATTTTTACACATTTAAAAATAGTATTCTGGGTCATTATTAAAATGTTTATTCTAGGATCCCCAGGCTTCCCTGCTGGGGTGGGAGATGAGAAGAGATTACACCAAAAAAATTTTAAAAATCCTTGAGTAGAATGAGATTCCTTCAAAGCTTGGCTAGTTGATAGAAACAGTAGTTAAAAATTTGAGGTTGAAATGATTGGCAAAAATATGTTAGGAGTAGTATAACATGTATAAACTTATTTAATCTTAGTGACTGTAGATTTTGTTTTATTATGTTAATTTAGAGCTTTTAAACAACTTTGATTTTTACTTTGTTCAGGTCTTGGCATGCTGCAAGATTCTGGTCTCTGTGTAGTGGCTGACAAACTGAATTTCATACGCTACCTTTCCCATTTTCGCTGTGTACACCGAGGTGCTGCCTTTGCCAAAATGAGAACAACCACAGTACGCAAGCTCCTTCCAGAATCCTGGGGTTTCCTTTGTCCTGTACACACACCAGATGGGGAACCCTGTGGCCTGATGAACCACATGACTGCTATCTGTGAGATAGTAACACAGACTACCTATATATCTTCTATCCCACCTTTGCTTTGTTCCTTAGGTATGTTTCTTGCAATTAAGTGAAAGTTTTCTTCCTCTAGCAATTATGGTAGACAATTGTGGAGCTTTTGAGAAATCAGCAAAGATATAGTTTCCCTGGAGGAATTCATTTGCAGCATAAACTGTTGAAAACACTGAAAATTAAAAAGGAAAGCAGGAATTAGCATTGTTAGAGGTAGCCCTCTCCTTTTTTTTTTTTTTTTAAACAAAATTCTGCTAAACTTAAAAGTAACACATATTCAAAGCCTCCTTTTGAAATTGAACATTTCATTAGAAGCACCTATCCTTAATGCCTGAAAAACATGCTTTCTATATCTAGGGGGTACCTATTTAATATTGACTTATGAAGTTTTTAATGGCATGGACTAAGGAGATTCTATCACAGGATCTTTTCCAGACTTAGCTCTTTTTCTACATGGAATTTCACTAAAACTCCTCTGCCCATGGGATTCCCTGACATTCATGCATCTTTCCTCTTTCACTATAGTCTACTCTTTGTCTTTCATGCTGTGGTCTTCTATTCCTGTTGGACTTGTCACTTATATTCCTTCTTACTTAAAAGCAGTTTGATTTCTCTTCTGTCCCAAATCCATCTAGTTCTGTGATCTCAGAGTGGAGTCCAGAGTCCATTCAATCTAGACTGCATATATCTCCTAATATTTCAAAACGTCATCTATAATGTTTACTTAGTGATACTTCATTTCCAAAGAGAAAAGAGACCTTAAGCAATGTCAGGAATCCAGGAGTAAGTCCAAGAGTTGAAGAAAATAAATATGTCCCTGAACAGTGAGCAGCAACAGTTAACCATTCAGAGACCCTAAGAGAGTGAACAAGGCTGCCTTGTTAGAAGCTAGGTGGTTTACTCTCATTGGTCCTTCAAGCAAAAGCTAAATTAGGTCATAGAGATTCTTTAAGCTATCCACTGAGCAACGTGATTCTGATCCTTTTTTCTATTTTATCATATTGATTATTTTATTGAAACATTCTGTGTAATGATAGTATGCATATATAATCATTCTGCTTTGTTATATCCATTGAGCTTTATTTTTTTAATTGTATTTAACTTCTGAGGCCTATTTTCAAAAAGGAAAAAATGAATAAAAAGCTAAGTATTCAATTTTGTGACTGTTTGCCATCTGCAAAATAGTAGTACTCTTAGTAAAGAAACACTTAATAAGAAAGTTTATAGCTTCAAATTAGGCTAAAAATAATGGAAGAGACTGTTAGAAATCCATGTGCAGCTAGTTTCAATGACTAGAAAGTGTTTTGGTACAATTAGCTATACCATATTATTTTCCTCTTTCCCCAGGGGTTACCCCAATTGATGGGAGTCCAAGTCAACCCTATAGTGAATGCTATCCTGTTATGTTGAATGGTGTCATGGTTGGCTGGGTAGAAAAAGATCTTGCTCCTGCCATTGCAGATTCTCTCCGGAATTTTAAGGTGATATAATAGTGAATTTTTCTTTTCTTTTTTTTTTTTTTTAATTTTATTTTGAGCTTTTCTTTACTAATTTTTTTTTTTATTTGTTCTGAGAAAGTGGACCACAAAACAATCTAAAGAAATTTGAGATGGTATAGGAATGGCCAGTAAATAGAAAGAGTTCATCTGATACTAGGGTAAAAAATATTTTCAGATAAGTAATGGACTAACTACCACAGTAGTTTAATTGGTTTGAATTCAGGAATAATGTCTGATCAACGTGTATGCTGTTCTCTTAGATCTTTAATCTGAAGGATTGATTGGCAAACTTAAAATCTGGCTACAAAGCTTAACAAAATAAATATTAATGACTATATTTGCGATCTAAAAATTGAGTGAAGGCCAGTTCTTTGGTCATATACATAGCTATTAGGTCATAAACAAGTAATGCTCATTGTCCTCAGGAATTTGAAAAGAAAAATGAAATAGATATTTGGGGAATGTCTTCATATTGTTATATTACTCTGTCATTTAATTCTCAGAACGTTATCCCCTTGATTAAAAAGTTCTCTGTTTAGAGAATTCATTAACATAGGAGCAACCCCTAAAATTTTATATTCTTTACATGCTATACATGTAGCTTAAGACTAGAGAAAATATTTTTAGCTTTCTATAAAGTTTCCCTGTGAGCTGTAAGTCATCACATATGCTTAACTATGCATTTTAGAAGTAGTTACTCATTAATTGGTTTTTGTATAAAAGACTGAATTTTTAGGCATAGAATTCTGTAGAGAACAGAGAGAGGTGGTTAGTGGCTTAGCCTCTTCACTAGTTTGCCTCACTGCCCAACATCTCTTATCATGGGAAGAATTGGATAAGGAGGAATGGTACAAGAACTTAAGTTCCATCCATTCTGATCTTCTGGTTTTTTTTCCTTTATCCAAGTGCAGTTTGTCAGGGATGATTTGACACTTGCCATCAGCTGCATGGTAGTTTTCTTTTTGATAAAATATAGAACCTTCATTCATGAAATTAAAGAGGAAGAAAACATTTTCTGATTCTGTTTCTTTTGGAAATAGGTATTGGGGAAAAAACAAATCCCTCCTTGGATGGAAATAGTTCTCATCCCAATGACTGGAAAGCCAAGTTTGTATCCTGGACTATTTCTTTTCACAACTCCTTGTAGAATGATACGACCTGTGCAGAATTTGGAATTAGGTAAAGAAGAACTGATTGGAACTCTGGAACAGGTAGGGGGATATCCATTCTTTGTACCTGTATAAGAGATTATGGTTTGTGTGGGCTCATGCATCCTTTTAATTGTCCCTTTATTCAATCTGTCAAAAATATATGATAAAAAGTCATTCAATTTGAATCTTGTAATTTAGAAAGTTGCAGATTGTTGCTTAACCTTTTACATATCATTATTTAAGTAAAGAGCTCATTGTATTAATTTTTTTTAAACTAACTTTGTAAATTACTAGGTATTTCTTTAGATTTTCACAGGAGACAAGGAGTACTATTAAGCTTAACTTAATTTCCTATAGTCTATAAAATACACATTTTCATGTGATTTCAATTAAATTAGCTAAAATTTTCTCCTCTGTTTTAAAATATTATAACACCTACTATTGACTGCCATTTATTTCCTTAAAATGTATATTTTGTTCTTTCTTTTTTGTTTCAGATCTTTATGAATATTGCTATCTTTGAGAATGAGATTGTTTCTGGAGTAACCACACACCAGGAGCTCTTTCCTCATAGCATGCTGAGTGTGGTAGCCAATTTCATTCCTTTTTCTGATCATAATCAGAGTCCTCGAAACATGTATCAGTGTCAAATGGGTAACTATCTTGTTAACTAGGATAATTATATATTACATATTTTTTAAAATGGAAATAAGTTGTTCATGAGAAATGTGAGTCCTTTAAACCATAGTATAAAACCAGGTGTACATTTCCACAAATTTGTAGTTGATGGCAATATGGTGAACTCCTGTGAGTGGGGACCCTCCAGATTCCTTCCTTAATAAGGGGTGACCAGGTTGGAAACATCAGGTTAAAACTTCTATGCCAATCAGTAGTAGGACCTTTGTGGCTGCTTCTCTAACTAGCCTTGTTGAGATAGAGTAACTCAGTTTTGTAAATAATGTAGTCAGGAGATAAGCCTAGTGGGAATATAGAAACTGTCTAGAACTGGCTTTAAGACTTGTCATAAAAGGCTCAGGGAATTTAGTGTATGACAAAAAAGACTGTCAGCGTATTAGTGAACATTTTCACATAGCTCTTTACAACATAAAATAAATCTTTCTGCTGAGAAAAGCACAATATTAAAAGTAAATTATTGTATCAAATATGTATTTCATTTGAAAACTACATAGAGAAATTTTTTTTGAAAAAGTATGTAGTTGCTTATTTTAAAATTATAATTGTAATATTCTTCCTCTTTTTGTACTTTTGAAGTTAAACTCATTAATTTCATCTTGTTCCAATTAGAAATATTCATCTTTTAAAAATTTGGAAACAGAATTTAAATTGTTTGATCACACTGATTTTAAATCCCTTTATTTGGTATCAGCAAAATTATAAAAGCTGTCTTCTGCCACTTGTTATTAGTAAAACGACTCTAGCTCTTGAGGTGCCTCTAAGAACTCTTTGAAATCTCCCAGACTGATATTAAATAATTGGCAATTTTTTTGGAGAATGTTCTCAGCAATGAGAAGCAATATAGTGTTTTAACCGGCTGTTTCTAACCTGGACATATTTATAGATAGTTATATAAAAATTCAATAACATAAGACCCTTGAATAAGCACACCTCAGTCCTATATTCTAGAGTTAGACAGATTATCAGTTTGAATCTCTTATTAATTTTTTTTATCTTTCTCATCGTTTTTTATTGCTTATCATTGACTTTTGCACATGGTATTTTTCCATTGTATGGGGAAAAAAATGCATTGAGTAGTGAAATAATAAACCTTTAAAAATATTTTGAGAATTCACAATACAGGTGTTTTTTTTCTTTAGGTAAACAAACTATGGGATTTCCCCTTCTTACCTACCAACACCGATCAGATAATAAACTGTATCGTCTTCAGACTCCACAAAGCCCATTAGTCAGACCATATATGTATGATTACTATGCCATGGATAACTATCCCATTGGGACAAATGCTATTGTTGCTGTCATTTCATACACAGGATATGATATGGAAGATGCTATGGTATGTAGGGCTCTTTTTTTTTTTTTTTTTTTTTCAAAAACTAATTTTTCTTGGTAATTTTGTTTTTATATTCCATTTCCTAATGTATTTCCCCCATCCCCACCCCTTGCCTTTGGAAAAATATATATATTTTTTAAATAGAAGGAAAAAAACTCCAGCAATTGGTAAAACAAACATATTGGAAAAGTATGACATGATATGTAGCTCTATGTATTCATAGACTTCTACCTCTACAAGAAAGCAAAATCAGGGGCTTTCTCGTTCTTTTCTTTGGTTTAGGACACTTTTCAGTTTGTGTTTTCCAAGTAAGAATCTTTAATATAGTGTGTCATGGTATCATCTACATGAACAGGCTTCTTCAAAGCCTCTCCAAGCACAGTGCCTTGAACACAAACCATAGATAGATATATACTCTAAAATACTTTGTTTATTTCTTAATAATTTCAAGACTTCATATCTTTCTGCTATATTTGTTTAATATATGATTTGATTATTTTAATTGAGTGAACTCCTCTTCACTATCTTGGTAAGAAGTGAAAGGAGAGCAGATGTACTTCAAGGATCTGGGATTTTGTCAATGCGAGCACTTTTTCTTTCAGTATATAGTATAGCTATCCACAACTTTTAATATAATCTAAGGATTATCACAGCCAAAAAATTCATCCTCCTCCAACCAACCTAAACCTCTCCAAATTCATCTGGGCTGGTACTTAAATAATAAAAATGCAGTCCATCATCAGGCCCATTACTCTTAAATCCTTAAGCTGGGAAAACATGCCACAAATAAGGTTCCACAGTATGATATGAAAGAATTGGATGTAGAATTAGAATGGGCTATGATAGGGAAAAAAAGTGTTTGCATGTATTTTTGCATTTCAGTGAAATTATTGCTTCTTTGTGATTTGTGGCTGCCCAGAATTCATCTAGTAAGCAGGTTTCTACAGTTTGGAAAGTCAAATTCACATTGAAAATGATAATGATAGGGTAGCTAGGTGACACAGTGGGTAGAGTACCAGCCTTGAAGTCAGGAGGACTTGAGTTCAAATTTGACCTCAGACACTTAACACTTCCTAATAATGTGACCCTGGGCAAATCACTTAATCCCAATTGCCTCAAGGGGGAATGTTTAATCTTAATGAAAAAATAGAATTACCTTTAAAAATCCTGCTTAGTGTTCTAAGCAGGTTTCAGCTTAATGATTTTTTTTGTTTTTGTTTTTGTTTTCTTAGATTTTGAATAAAGTTTCTTGGGAAAGAGGCTTTGCTCATGGAAGTGTCTACAAGACAGAGCTCATAGATCTTTCTGAAAAAATCAAACAAGGAGATGATAGTCTGGTGTTTGGAGTCAAACCTGGTGATCAGCGAACTCTACAGAAATTAGATGATGATGGTTTGCCATATATTGGATCTCTTCTGAAATATGGGGACCCTTTTTACAGTTACCTAAATATCAACACAGGGGAAAGCTTTGTGACATACTATAAGTAAGTTTGGAACCTTCTTTTTTAAAAATTCATTTTACAGAGTTTCCTGAGAAATGTTTTCTCCTCTTTCACCAAAAGCTTATAATAAAAGTGATTGTTAGGTTTATTGCTGTTATGAACCTATGTTGATTAGTTTGAGATGTGGTCAGCTTATCAGTGCTGACTTTATTAGCCAGATTCTTTCCCAGGGAAAGGAAAACATTAAGGTCCAGCACTTAGTGTCTTAATTGTAAGTAACAAACTTGTTACTTTAAGTAAAGATTACTTTTAGGCTTTTTTGTATTGATTCTCTTTAGAACTCTTTGCAGAGCTAAATTGGAAGCAATAAAAGCTAAAATTGGTGAAAATGGGGGAGGCCATAGAGTAGGTACTTAACATGTTTATTGACTCATTGACAAACAGCCCATTTTAGTAACTTTTCTAAATGTAAGCTTGGAAAATGTAAAATAAACTTAAAGTTTTGTTTTCTTGATCTGAATTTAGTGCAATGTGGTTTTTAAATTTTAAGTTTAATTGCATTGTGTAATAAATTCAGAAAATAGAGCATAGTTTTTCAAACAACTTAATTTGAAAACCCCAATTCATTTTCAATTATAAGCAAAATAATATTCAGAAGGGTTTTCTCTTGGGTCCATTTTGGCATTTCACTGAGGCTTTTTAAAATTTTTATTGGAAGTTTTCAAATCTCACACACACACATTTTACAATATATGTGTATATGTGTGTGTGTGTGTACATTATATATATATATATACATATATATATATATATATATATGTATATATATATATATGTATATATATATATATATATATTTCCGTGGGCTACTTGGAATACATATCAACAGACAAAGAGAGAGAAAATTTCTGATCTAATGTTTTGTGGAGGAAATATCTACCCTAAATACATTATTTTGAAGAAACTAAGACCATTGAAAAGCTAATAAAAAAATATAAACTTTTTTTTTTTTTTTTAGAAATAAGGAAAACTGCATTGTGGATAACATTAAAGTATGTAGTAATGACTCTGGGAATGGAAAATTCAAAAGCATCTGCATCACAATGAGAATCCCACGGAACCCAACTATTGGTGACAAATTTGCTAGTCGCCATGGACAGAAGGGCATTTTGAGTAGACTGTGGCCTGCAGAGGATATGCCTTTTACTGAAAGCGGTATGATGCCTGACATTCTGTTCAATCCTCATGGTTTTCCATCTCGAATGACCATCGGCATGTTGATTGAGAGCATGGCAGGGAAATCTGCTGCTCTGCATGGCCTCTGCCATGATGCTACGCCCTTCACTTTTTCAGAGGAGAATTCTGCCCTAGAGTACTTTGGTGAGATGTTGAAGGCTGCCGGTTACAACTTCTATGGCACAGAGAGATTGTACAGTGGCATCAGTGGGGTAGAATTAGAAGCAGATATTTTCATAGGGGTGGTCTACTATCAGCGCTTACGTCATATGGTCTCAGACAAGTTTCAGGTGAGGACAACCGGAGCCCGAGATAAAGTCACCAACCAGCCCATTGGGGGCAGGAACGTCCAGGGTGGAATCCGTTTTGGAGAAATGGAGCGAGATGCCCTTTTGGCACACGGCACCTCCTTTCTGCTTCATGACCGCCTCTTCAACTGCTCTGACCGCTCTGTCGCTCACGTGTGTGTGAAGTGTGGTAGCTTGCTTTCACCTCTTTTAGAGAAGCCGCCACCTTCCTGGTCAGCCATGCGCAACAGGAAATACAACTGCACTGTGTGTAACCGTAGTGACACCATTGATACAGTTTCTGTTCCTTATGTTTTCCGCTATTTTGTAGCTGAATTGGCAGCTATGAACATCAAAGTCAAACTTGATGTCATTTAATTATTCTGTTCATCCTGTCAGTCTCTTAAAAGAGTTTTGTTTCAGATGTATTTTTTTTTTCATTCAGAATTATTTGTAATAAAAAACAGATTTTTTTTTTCTTTTTTTTTTTTTTGAGGGGTAGGCCATGGAGGAATTTGAAGCCATTATTTTGTCTATATTATTAAACATTGGTTGGGAATTATTTCAGAAAGCAAAATAGTATTTTTCATATAGACTTATGCAATGTTCTATATTCAATAGCATTTACATGGAATTTTCGTATAGCTAAACTATGTTTGGTATCATATGAGTTTCTGGATATGGAAGGAGACTTAGAGAAGATCTGCATATGGCTATGGGCAGAACACAGTCTAATATCTTTCAAGATTTCAGTTAAGGTACTTTATGTTCTTGTTATCTGAACCATATTCCTTAGACAAGATCTAATTTCCCGCATTGGTTAAATTTTTTTTTTCTGTTGTCCTTTAAAACAAATTGATGCAAAAACTTTAATATGCTTTTTAAGTCATAATTTCATTATAATTTTAAATCATATTACATCATCAGAACAGTTGAGAGAAAGGCAGTACAGCCAGGTCTCACTTAACATGAATGGGACTCTTTAGCAGACCTCCTCCTACCTTGTGGGGTCCACAGGGCCTGGTCCCTACAGCCAGAGTAGCTTTAGTGCCTGGAGCACAGAGGGTCCTGGTGCAGAGCTGTGCTAATATTCCTGCCAATGCTACCACTATATGTCATGTGCTGAATCCCTAATTAGGGTTGGCATGGGGTCCTGCTGCTCCCTCCCTGGAGAGTCAGATTTTGTGTAATGTGAATTTACATAAAACGAGAACTATATATATATATCCACCATATTAAAGTTGGTACAGCAAGCATTTATTAAGTGCCTACAGTGTTCCAGGCAAAGTAGTTTGAGCTCTTAAAGATTTTATATACTGTAAGAGGATACAACATACACACGTGAAAATAGGATTAGAAGTCCAGAGAAGGATTATCCCTGTATGGATCAATTCCCCCATACTCTTAACAGTGAAAATTAAATGTCTGCTCTTAAAACTCCTAAGCAAACTGTTAACTCTTAGTGAGGTTGGAAATCTTAACTCCTCCCATCTAAACTGACCATTCTTTGTTTGCTCTCCAAGTAACTGCCCTCATCTCTAGAAAGCATAAGGAGCCTTTTAATTGTCCCCTGAATGTGGCTTCCAAAGCATCTGTTTTTATATTAAATGTCCTGGGCAATTTCAATTCCATAAGTCATGCTTTTCTTAGATATTTAGAGAAATCAAGAAAATAAAGAAGAAAAAAAAAAGTTGCTCAGTAAGGTCATATCTGAGAAAACTAACTGAACTTGTACAAATCACCAAGAAAGAAGGTGGAGGAGAGAAAAAAAGAACCCATGACACAGTCAGTCAGTAGTTGAGAGCACCAGTGATTAGGAAGAAGGACCCAGATAATGTTCCAACAAAGGAGGGGTCAGAATAATCAAGAAAAGGGCAGTGTCAGTCTATATAGTTTGAATAGGATAGAATACAATTGAAGTATTCTTTTGTTTTGGAAACTGCATCTCTACCTGAAGCCTGAAATCACATTAGTTTTTTAAACTCATGTTAAACTGTTGTTTTATATTAGGTTAACTGGTATTAAGTTGGCCCAAGTTTCTAGTCTAATTTTTTTTTTGGATCCTGACAGTCATTCAAAGATGAGCACTGTCCTACATTTGTGTCTTGTGAATTTGATACAAATACCACTTAATACTTATAATTCAAGCCTGCTTTTTAAAAAAAAAGTTCAATAGTTCAAGCCAAGTACAAATTTCTGAGGTACTCCACTCCATATGGACATTAAACCACTAATGTCCACTTTAGGTCTAGCCATTCAACTAGTGAAGAAGCATTTGTAGCTTTTTAATGACCGGGTTGGTGCTGCAAAAATGATTCTCTAGTCCTTTTTTACTTTTGTCAAAATTGTAGAATTTGAAGGGACATTAAAACTAGAGAAGTTGATAAGAATAATCTCTGTAACTGTATAATAACCCAGTTGCTAGACCATGAGGGGTTTTTTTTAATTAAAGTCACAATTTATGAAGGCATGTCTTATCTTATTAAGAAAATTATCACTCGGAATCCTAAGATGCAGAGTTATTTTGGGTTCATTTTTTCCATTTTGACTTTACGTCTATAGGCATTGGTGCCAAAATGGCAATGTTGGGGATGTGCAGGCTTTTGATGAGACAAGGTGGGGGTGAAGTAAAAGAATTTACTAAATTAAAAGTAAAATTAGAAGTAAAAGTTTATTATAAATCATCAAGAGATCTCAAATGGAGCAGAACTCTTTGATGGAATTAGAGTTCTGTCCCGTTCTGCCCACCCACCCTCATATATATGATTTGAGACAATACCGAGCTATTGAGGACCCAAGTTCAAATACAACCTCTGAAACTTATAACTTTCTAGTTGTGTGACCCTGGGCAAGTCAATTAACCCTAACTGCCAACCTGCCCCCATCCCCTCCAAAAAAAAGTGAAGCATAGCAGAATAGAAGTAAGGGGGCAAGATCTACAAAGTAATAACATTTCCAGAAAGGAACCTCAAAGTTATAATTCCAAGAGTAATGTAATGAAAAAAGACATTAGGCCCATGAGTAGAATAAAGTCTAAAATAGGGAAGATAAATGAAGAAGAGATGAGGGCATGTAAAAAAAGAAAGTGAAGGGGGAAATTATTTGATTACTTAACTGAGTAAGAAAGGGAAGAAAAATTAAATAACCAGATAAAAGCAGGAAAAAGAACTAATAAGTAAAAACTCTAAAACCAAGAAAAGGGATAGCAAATGGGTTTGGGGGTAGGAGGGATAGCTCTAGGGAAAAAAAAAACAGCAGTCAGAGTAGGGGCACCCTAACACACACTAAACTAATTCAAAAGATAATATTGTATTTACAAAGGGGGAAGGGAATATCCAAATGTGAAAATAAATGACATGACACAAATAGAAGAAAAATATAAATCTAACTCTCCTAAACTTTGAATGTAAATAGATTAAACAGCTCAATAAAATGAAAAAGCAGAATAGATAAGGAAAAAAAATCCCATAACCTGTTGCTTTTAGGAAACACATTAAAATAAAACAAAATAGACATGCATACAATAAAATGGAGCTGGGGGGAAAAATTACTATTCACTAGGAAAATCCTTGTAAAAATCAAGCCAATAAAGCAAAAACAAATAGTCAAATTATAAAAAGGGATAAACATAGAAACTGTAAAAGTAACTAGAGATAAGTCAATATCAATGTAAAACTTATGCTCCAAATGCCTCAATTAAATTCATAAAGGAAATATTAATTTAAGATACATAAAAGTCACAGTAAGTAACACAAATGTGACTAGACTTCAATGTCCCTCAATTTTGTATAAATCTAAAAGAAAGATAAACAGAACCAGAAAAATTGGTGGAGGACTAAAGCTTAAAGATTTATGACAGCTTCTAAATGAAAATGGAAAAGAACACACATTTCTCAACACCATATAGAAGTTTTACAAATATCATTAGGGCACAAGGATGTTTATTAATATAAAAAGACAAATAATCAATATGTTCCTCAAAGACCATAACAACAAAAATATTAACCAGGGACTAAGAATAAAACATAGATTCAAACAGAGACAATAATTAAATACTAAATAATGAGTAGGTTAAAGAACAAATCATAGAAACAATAATTATGTGAAGAAAATTATGATTAAATAATAGACATATCTAAATGTCTATGATTCTGCCAAAGCAGTTCTCAAAGGAAGAGTCACATCCCTACAGATAAACATTAACAAAGTGTTTAAAGAGAACTAAATATGTATATATAAAAAATAGCCAACAAATAAACCTAAAGTAAGTACAGAGGAGCAAATATTTTAAAAATTAGAGGAGAAAAAGATAAACTAGAAGCCAAAAATTAGAAATGATGATACTAAAAGCTGATTCTTTGAAAGACAAAATTGATGAACCTTTATTCAATCTGATTTAAAAGATAGCAGAAAAAATTTCTTTATAACATGACTAATATGGAAATAGGTTATACATGATTATACATAAAATCTCTATCAAATTATTTACTTTCTTAGGGAGGGAGGAGAGAAAGAAGGGAAGGAGAAAATTTGGAATTCAAAATTTTATCTTTCTATGTAATTGGAAAAAAAATACTATAAGTTTTCATTTCCTCAAAAAAGAAGCAGAAAATCCAACCCAAAAAATTTATTATTTTTCGGTTACATTTGATTCTTTGTGATCCCATTAGGTTTTTTTGGCAAAGATACTGGTGTGGTTTGCCATTTCCTTCTTCAGCTCATTTTATAGATTACAAAACTAAAACAAATTGGATTAAGTAATCAGAGACACAGCTAGCAAGTACTTGAATCCAGATTTGAATAAGAACTATCTGACTCCATCATAACTAGGTCCATCATACTATCCATTGTGCCACTTGGCTGCCATGATAGTTCAGTCAAAACCTAGAAAGACTAGGCAGCTAGGTGGCGCAGTGGATAGAGCACCAGCCTTGAATTCAGGAGGACTTGAGTTCAAATCTGGTCTCAGACACTTAACATTTCCTAGCTGTGTGACCCTGGGCAAGTCACTTAACCCCAGCCTCAAAAAGAAAAAAAACTAGAAAGACACTGGTTCCAGTTGCCCATATAACTTAATGAATGTATTGTAACCATTATGGCAAAAGGCCACTGGGGTGTAGTGATCCAAAGATGTAACTTAATATCTATCAATCAAGTTATAGTTTGGACAGTTGGATTATACAGATTTTATAATCAACAAATAGTTCACCACAAAAAAAAATTTTGTATTATATAAGCAAACTTTTATGCCATCCTCCTATTTGTTTATGGGTGTTTAGTTGTTTGGGTGACTGGGTCTCATTTCCTTACAAACCAGTTTACTAATTATCCTAATTTTAGGCTAGGATTTATAAGATTCCCATTATTCACACACATATTCATAAAGCTCCTTCTTTAACAGAGCTAAGCTTTTATGATTTTAACAAGGCCAAAAATTTAGAATGTCTGGCAAATTCTCACAGAACTTACTGAGAATTCTCACATTTTTATACTTTTCCAAAATACAAAGTTAACTTTTTTTTACATGTCAGAATAATATGCATTTAAATCTTAAAACAGATTTAACCAGAAAAGCTCTTTCTTCCAGATAAGTCTCTAATAAGTAACAGCTCATTACTTAACAGTGATTTTCCAAAATCACAGTGCAAGAAATTGTAGACATTATGTGAATATAAAACAATATTTCAGAGTTGTTTTAGTTTGCATTTTTCTAATCAATACTGAGTTAGAACACTTTTATATGACTTCCGATAGTTCATATTCTCTGACCATTTATAAACTGAGGAATGACATGCATTCTTATAAATTTGATTCAGTCCTCTATATCTTTGTGAGATAAGACCTTTATCAGAGAAACTTATTATAAAATTTTTCCCCAGTTTTGTTTTCCTTCTAATCTTGACTACATTGGTTTTGTTTGTGCAAACCTTTTTAATTTAATATAATCAAAATTACCCATTTTATATCCCATAATGTTCTCTATCTTTTATTTGGTCTAAATTCTTTCTTTATCCATAGATCTGACAGGTTCCACTCAACCTCTAATTTGTTTATGATATCATCCTTTATGTTTTCGACCTTATCTTAGTTTGTTCTATGAGTTGTTGGCCTATACTTAGTTTCTGTCAAACAGTTTTCTGTTCCCAGCAGTTTTTGCCAAATAGTTTTCCCCTCCAAAAACTGAGATCTTTGCATTTATCATACACTAGATTACTATGATCATTACCTAATATCTATTGTGTACCTAATGTATTTCACTGACCCACCACTCTATCTCTTAGCCAGTACCAGATTGTTTTGAGGATTACCACTTTATATTAGTTTAAATTTTGGCATGACCACGCCACAGTCCTTCACAATTTTTTTTCATTAATTCTCTTGATATTTTTTACCTTTTGTTCTTTCAAATGAATTTTGATGTTTTTTTCTAGCTTTATAAAATAACTTTTGGTAGTTTGGCATGGCACTAAATAAGTACATTAATTTAGATAGAATTATCATTTTGTTATATTGGCTTGGCTTTCCCATTAACAACTAACATTTTTCCAGTTAGTTAGATATGACTTTATTAGTGTGAAACAGTGTTTTGTAATTGTGTTCATATAATTCCTGGGTTTCTCTTGACTGAAAGATTCCCAAGTATTTCATATCATGTTCAGTTATTTTTAAATGGGATTTTTATTTATATTTCTTGCTGATAGACTTTGTTGCTAATATGTAGGAAAAACTGGTGAATTATGTGGGTTTATTTTATATCGTGAACTATGCTAAAGTTTATGTCAGTATTTTTTTAGTTGATTCTTTAGTATTCTCCAAGTAAACTATCATATCATCTGCAAAGTTTATTTCCTCACCTAGTATAATGCTTTCAATTCTTTTTCTTTTCTTATTACTGTTACTGGCATTTCTAGTACAATGCTGAATAATAGTGGCAATGATGAACATTTTTGCTTCATCCCTGATCTTATTGGGAATGCTTCTAGTTTATCCCCATTACAATTTTCCAAATAATTTGTGTATTATAGGAATTGTCTTTAAACATTTGGTGGAATTCACCTATGAATCTATCTAATCCTGGGATTTTTTCCTTAGAGAGCTCATTAATGGCTTGCTCAATTTCTTTTTCTGAGATGGGTTATTTAAATATTCCATTTCTTCTTCTGTTAATCTAGGCAATTAAAATTTTTGTACATATTCATCCATTTTATTTAGATTGTAAGATTTATTGACATATAATTGGAGAAAATAGCTCCTAATGATGATTGCTTTAATTTTCTTTCATTGGTGGTAAAATCACTCTTTTTCAATTTTGATGCTGGTGATTTAAATTTCTTTTTACCAAAATTAGCCAATAATTTATCTTTTTTCCCCATAAAACTAGATCCTAGTTTTATTAGTAAAATGATTTCCCTACTTTAAATTTCATTTATGTTTCTTTTCATTTTCAGGATTTCCAATTTGGCATTTAGTTGGGAATTTTAAATTTGTTCTCTTTTTAGGTTTTTAGCTGTATATCCACTTTACGGTTTTACACTTTCTATATTTTATTTGTATATCTAAGTATCTAGAGATACAAATTTTTCCCTTAATTATCATGTAGGCTTTATCCCATAAATCTTATTATGTTGTTTCACTGTCATTGACTTCATATTTTTATGATTTAAAAAAGATACATTTGATATTTTCTACTTTTCTGAATTTGGTCAATTTTGTGAAAGTGTTATGTATTATGGAGAATAAGGTATATTTCTTTTTATTCCCATTCAATTTTCTGCAGAGAACAATTACATATAATTTTTCTAGAATTCTAGTAATTTCCTTATCTTCTTTTTTATTTTTTGATTAGATTTGTCTAGTTCTGAGAGGAGAAAGTTGAAGTCTCCCACAAGTGAAATTTTACTACCTACTTCCTCTTGTAACTCATGTACCTTTTCCTTTCAGAATTTGGATGCTATATCATTTGATACATACATGCTTAGAATTGATATTACTTCATTTTTTATAATACCTTTTAGCAAGATAGAATTCCTTATCTCTTTTAATTAGATCTATTTTTGCTTTTGCTTTGTCTGAGATCATGATTTCTACTTCTGCTTTTTTTTTTTTTTTTTTTTTTACTTCAGCTGAAACATGATAGATTTTGTTCCATCACCTTATCCTTATTCTGTGCATGTCTCTGCTTCAAATGTTTTATGGTTTTTAATCCATTCTTCTATCTGCTTCCACTTTATGGCTGAATTCATCCCATTCACATTCATAGTTATTTCACATTGCCTTCTATTTTTCCCTTCTTTTGATGTTATGGAATTGCTTCTTGATGTCTTATGATGTTATTACTTTCAGTTGCCCAACCCCTATTTTTAAGGAATTATTTTCTACAGTGAGCTTTTGTAGCTCTTTTTCCATTTGGCCAGTTCTGCTTTTTAAAGAGGTGTTTTCTTCATTGAATTTTTGTACATCTTGGAGATGTTATGAGTTCAGTTCCAGACAACTGCAATAAAACAAATATCACAATATAAAGCAAGTCACACAAGTATTTTTGGTTTCCCAGTGCATATAAAAGTTATGTTTATATCATATTGTAGTCTACTAACCATCATCTAAATTGTTAGAAAGTCATAATTCTTTTGCTGATGAAGTGTCTTGACTTGAGATTGATGGTTTCTGACTGATCAGCATGATGGTTGCTAAAAGCTGAGGTGGCTGTAGCAATTTTTAAAAATAAGGCAGCAATGAAATTTCCCACATCAACTGACTCTTCCATTTGAATGCTGAGAGAACACTGTAGGGTTATAAGTGTACTAATTTCAATACTGTTGTGTCTCAGTATTGAAATAGGGAGGTGCAAGGAGAAGGAGACAAATGGAAGAGTGATTAGTGAGGATAGCAATCAGAGCACACAAAATATTTATTGATTAGGTTCACAGTCTTATATGGGTGTAGTTCATGGCAAACCAAAACAATTGTAGTAGACACATCAAAGATCACTGATTACAGATCACCATAACATATATAATAATGAAAATGTTTGAAATATTGCAAAAATATATACCTAATATGACTCAGGGACATGATGTAAGCACATCCTATTAGAAAAATAGCATCAACAGACTTGTTTGACATAATGTTTGCCACAAATCTTCAATTAGTTAAAAAAAATAAAATAAAACCAAAAAACATACAATACCTGCAAAGTACAATAAAACAAAGTGCAATAATAACATAAAGAGTGCTGTATGTGGAGAGGTTCAAGATATTAAATTTTTTTTAAAAAAAGACAGGGTATAGAGAGGTTTATAAACCCCACAGAAGGTTTTATATTTGATCCTGATGATGATAAGGAGCCACATGAGCTTAAGCATGACATGATCTGATTTACACTTTAGGAAGAACAATTTGAAACCAAAAGGGAAGACGGATCATGGGGAGTAGAGTCTTGAAGTAGGAACATCAAACAAAAGGCTATTGCAATAGTCCAGGTGTTCTGTATCAGAGGACCTGCATCAGAGTAGTGGCAGTATCAGAAAAAAATAAGAGGATATGTGTTATGAAGGTAGAAACACAGGACTTGAAAACTAATTACAAGGAGTAAGAGAGAAGAGTAGAAGATGACATATAGATTGCCAGTCTGTGAGAACAATGATATTTTTGATAATAATAGTTTCTGTTTTAAGCCACTCTGAGATCTGGGCCCCCAGAATAGATTAGGCTTTTACAGTATATATAAAAATATTAAACACTATTCCTATTATAATTTAAAAGTCCACATTAAACATTAAACTTCAGTCATATGGGGAGAGGAATGAAGAGGGGATTGAGGAGATGATGGAAAAAAAGGCAGCAAACCTCCTGAGCTCCTCCCCAAAACCCTCTGAACATCTTTAAATATTTCCATAAAACAATTTCTGGAACAGCAGAACACACAAAAGGATGGAGTGAAATAATTTTCCAGCCAAAAACCAAAGGTCTTTGAAGGTCAGCAAGAAAAATCTGTCACAATCAAATGAGAGAAGAAAACAGTCCAATGCAGGCTGCACCAGCACAGCTCCAGCCCCAGCAAACCAGGAGCAAGCCTTGGGAGCCATTGAAGCAGAAGTGGCAGCAGCTACTTCTGGAACTCTCATTCCAAAGATGGTAAGGATGTAGAACAACTGGTCAGAAAGAAGTTAAATGGGTTTCTTTGCTAATACTGAGGCAGTATTCTGTTGCTTTGTCCATATTCAGTCCTGAGGATTAGTTTCAAAGTGAAAAGGAACACTAGTACATCAGAGTTTGCAGCCACAGTGGATCAGGGATCTTCCTCCCAATTCCAGGGCAGAAAAGAGTATTCACAGACCAGAACACAGTCCATAATAGTAGTAAATATACCTCTCCTTAGACCATACCAACTTGAAAGAACTTAAAATTTATAGGTTCCTAGAAGTATCTTTGAAAACAGCTGCATGAAACCCCTGAAGCTTGGGACAGCATGCCCTCCACATTGGAATCAGAGTCCTATTTAATAAAGTCAAGAAGTAGAACTGGGAAAGTGAGCAAACAACAGAAAAAAATTCTGTCCACAGAAAGTGACAAGAAAGATCAAATTACACACAAATAGATACTTTCAAAGCCTCTAGGAATTGGTCTCAGGCCATGGAACAGCTCAAAAAGAATTTTTAAAATCAAGTAATGTTGTGACCCTAGATATCTTAGAATCAGCCAGAGTCAGGATAAGCAAAAGTCTTTATTCTTGGTCTTTTGGGGTCATAGTCAGGGGATTAGATCTAGCAATCTCCACACCTCCTTCCACTCTCTCCACCGCCAAAAGAATTATCCTCCCTGTCCTACTCCACCCTCTCATCTCTCTCTTTTCTTTCTTTGTCCACACCTACTATTCCAGCACAGAATAGTTGGGGAGGGCTATTCTTCAAGCATATGTTAATAGAGAAATGTCCCATTAGTAATTAGCCTTATGTGCTAGGTTACCTTGCATCTGCTCAGTTCCAGCCCTTTACAAAGTAAGAGAGAGATAGAGGAAAAATTGGGAAGAGAAATGAGAGTGATGCAAGAAAATCATGAAAAATGAGTCAACACCTTAGTAAAAGAGACACACACAAAAAAAATACTGAAGAAAATAACACCTTAAAAAAAAAAAAAACTAAGCCAAATGACTAAAGATACAAAAATCCAGTGAGAAGAATTCCTTAAAAATTGAATTGGTCCAATGAAAAAGGAGGTACAGAATCTTAAAGAAAAAAAAATCCTTAGCAATTAGAATCAGGCAATTGGAAGCTAATGATTTCATGAGACATCAACAACCAATTATTCAAAATCAAAAGAAGGAAAAAAAAGAAGACAATGTGGAATATCCCTTTGGAAAAACAACTGACCTGAAAAATAAATCCAGAAGAGTTAATTTTTAAATTATTAGGCTACTTGAAAGCCATGATCAAAAAAGAATCCCAAACATCACATTTCAAGAAATTATCAAGAATATCCTGATATTCTAGGACCAGAGAGTAAAATCTAAATTGAAAGAATCCACCAATAATCATGTAAGAGAGATCCAAAATGAAAACTCCCAGGAATTACAGCATAATTCTTGAACTTCCAGGCTAAGGAGAAAATACTGCAAGCAGCTAGAAACAATTCAAATATCGTGGAGCCACAGTCAGGTTAACCCAATATTTCACAGCTTCTACATTAAAGGATTGGAGGGCTTGAAATATGATAATCTGAATTAGAAACTAGTATAACAGAGACTAGGCATTGGCCCACACCTAATACCATATACCAAGATAAGATTGAAATAGGTTCATGATTCAGACATAAAGAGTGATGTTATAAGCAAATTAGAAGAACATAGGATAGTTTAACTCTCAGATCTGTGGAGAACTAGAACTCATTATTGAAAACCAAATAGATAATTTTGATTATATTAAGTTAAAAAGTTTTTGTAAAAACAAAACTAATGCAGACAAGATTAGAAGGGAAGCAATAAATTGAGAAAATATTTTTACATTTAATGATTCTGATAAAGGCTTCATTGAGAGAATTGACTAATTTATAAGAAATTAAGCCATTCTCCAATTAATAAATGGTGAAAGGATATGAACAGGCAATTTTCAGATGAAGAAATTCAAACCATCTCTAGTCAAGAAAATGTGCTCTAAGTCATTATTGATCAGAGAAATGCAAATTAAGACAACTCTGAAGTACCAGTGTACATCTCTCAGATTGGCTAAGATGACAGGAAAAGATAATGACAAATGTTGGAGGGGATGTAGGAAAACTAGGACACTAATACATTGTTGGTGGAATTATGAATGGATTCTGGAGCCATTCTGGAAAGCAATTTGGAACCATGCTCAAAAGGTTATCAAACTGTGCATACTCTTTAACCAAGCAATGTTTCTACTGGACTTAGGGATCCACATATGCAAAAATGTTTGTGGCAGCCCTTTTGTAGTGATAAGAAACTGGAAACTGAGTGGATGCCGATTAGCTGGAGAATGGTTGAATAACTTGTGATATATGGATGTTATGGAATATTATTGTTCTATAAGAAACGATCCAAAGGATGATTTCAGAAAAGCCTGGAGAGACTTACATGAACTTATACTAAGTGAAATGAGCAGAAAAAGGATTTCATTTCATTCATACATGGCAATAGAAAGATTATACAATGACCAGTTCTGATGAATGTGGCTCTTCTCAACAATGAGTCAATTCAGGCCAGTTTCAATAATCTTGTGACAATGAGACCCAGAGAGAGGACTGTGGGAAATGAATGTGGATCACTGTTAAGGGACAGGTCAGTTCTTCAAGAGCCTCCAAAGCTGTGGATCATAACATCTGAAGGAGTTGCAAGGTAACCTTTGCTGACATAGATGTCGCAGACTGAGAATGAGATAAATTGGAGGCAGAAGGAAGAGGAGAGAGGTCAGACAATGCAACAGCCTCTCAGTCAGAGAGGTTAGAGAACAGCAACTGCCTCTCAGGCTCCTTGTATTATCCTCTCACAAAAGGAAATCCATTCTGGGTTGGATCTCCAGCAGCCACTATCAGGTGGCGCCTGTGTATTCCAACAGATCACAATGTAACATTTTCACTTCTTTTGTTGTTGTTTCCTTGAATTCTATTTTTTTCCTTTTTGATCTGCGTTGTACAGCAAGATAATTGTATAAATATGTATGTCTATATTGGATTTACATATATTTTCACCATGTTTAACATATATTGGATTACTTGCCATCTAGGAGAGGAGGTGGGGAAAAGGGAAGAAAAATTCTAATATAAGGTTTTACAAGGGTCAATGGTGAGAAATTATCTTTGCATATGTTTTGAAAATAAAAAGTTTCAATAAAAACAACTCTTAAAAATTACATATACAAAAAAAAAACCCGGAAAGAAATATGATATTCTGGTGTTGAGTGGGGATGAGAGGAAGATCAGCAGGAAATGAACTAGAATCATCTACCCAACAAAACTGAGTATAATCATTCAGGGGCAAAGATGGACATTTAATGAAAATTTCAAGCATTCTTGCTGTAAAGAACTGAGCTTGGTAGAAAATTTGACTTTCAAATACAAAGCTCAAGAGAAATATAGAAAAGTAAACAAGAAAGGGAAATCATTAGAGATAATAGGATTAAATTGTTTATATTTCTGCATGGGAAGATGATACTTGTAATTCCTAAGAATTTTACTTACATTTTTACTACATTACTAGGGCAGTCAGAAGTTGTATATTTAGACAGAGGTTATGAGGCTACTATGTAAAGATAATAACTAAAAAAATAAAATTAAGGAGTCAAAGAAGAATTTCTGGGAGGAAGGGAAATGGGAGAAATAGATGGGGTAAATTTTCTCTTACAGAGACAAAAAAAAAAAAAAAAAAAAAGATGAGGGGGAGTGTGTGTACCTCACTCCCATCAGAATTACTCAAAATAGGAATAATATATACACTTAGACCTATAAATCTCTCTTACTCTACAGGAAAGTGGGAGGGGAAGGGGATAAAGGAAGGAGGTATGAGAAGAGGGCAGGGGAAAATTTTAGAAAGAAGGATAGATTGGGGGAGGTAATAGTCAGAAACAGAATACTTCTGAGGAGAGACAGGGTGAATGAAAGGAAAGAGAGAATAGAATAAATCTGGGGAGGGGGATAGGATGGAGGGTAATGCAGTTAGCCACAGAAATTATGAAAAAAATTTTGAAGCAAGTTTCTCTAATAAGAGCTTCATTTTTCAAACATATAAAGGATATAATCAGAAGTATAAGAAAATTAAGAACCTTTCCCCAATTGATAAAAAGTTATGAAGTATTCAGATAAAGTAATCAAAGCTAAATATAGCCATATAAAAAATATCATAACTCACTATTGATTGGAGAAATCCAAATCAAAACAATTCTGAGGTACTACCTCATAGCCATGAGATTGGCTAATAAGACATAAAAGAGAAATGATGTCAAGGAAAAAACTTCAATCACAAATAGTTTCTTGAAATTTCTTGAATTTCTACAAATGGGGAAACTCCTTTCCTCTTATCTCTTTCTTGTCTACTTTTAATTTGGTTAGGCATGGGAACACAGAGGTGATTATATTCTTTGAAAGATTTTTAAACTTTTACCTTAAAAGCATTCACTCTTTTTACCTTTTTTTTTTTTTTTTTTTCCTCTTGGCTGATCAGATCTCAGAAAAAAGATTACTAGACTAAGACTACAAACAGGGCTGATAGTATATGCTATTCTATACATAAAACAAATACTGATTTTCTCTTTCCATAGACTCTCAAAGGAAAAAAACCCACAACATTTTCCTGTGGTTCTAAACTCTCTAATCAGGAAAAATAACAGTCATTTAGACAATAGAAAACAAAAGCAATTAACTCAACTTCAAGATCTTCAAACAAAATCAAATGCTTTAAAAGAAAATTTCTTGCTGGCCAGCTAAAAATTTTAGTCATTTTTGCTAATGGTGTACCAGGAATTTTTAATTCACTGTTTATCATCCATTTTTGAGGCTTCTGGAAGTAGTGTTTAGAAGTAGTGAATATACTCCAGGAGCCTGTTTATCCTTAGGCTAGCCTAGGAACCTTAAAACAGGCTGACAGAAGATCTTAAGAATTTTCATGCTGGTTTAGACCAAGACTGGATGGCCCTGGTCTTCCCAAGACTAAGGCTAATCCCAAACAGGATTGGAGTGCTATCTAAAGGGACTGCCCTAAAGTAGGCTTTAAAAAATGCCTACCCATGAGGAGAACTATTTACAGATTTCATATCAGGCTTAGAAATATTTGAACATTTAAGGAAGAAGCTATCCTCAGGCTCCTCTGGGGTACAAGGAACTTATTCTTTTTTTTTTTTAAAGATATATGAGTAATATTTTGTTTTTTACCAATTACATTTAAAAACAACTTTTAACATTCTTTAAAACAAACAAAAAGCTCTGAGTTCCAAATTTTCTTGTTCTTTCTTTTCTCCTTTCCTTGAGATATAAGCAATTTGATATTTCCATATTTCCAAATTTCCTTATTTCCATATTAGTCATGTTGTGAAAGAAAAGAAATCAACAAAACAACCCACAATAAAAAGGGAAAAATAGTATTTTTCAACCTTCATTCAGATTACATCAGTTATTTCTCTGGCGATATATGGTATTTTTTCATCATGAATCCTTTGGAATTGTCTTGGATCATTGTATTGCTGAGAAGAGTCATGCCATTCACAGCTAATCATCTTATGATATTGCTGTTAATTTGTACAATATTCTTCTGACTCTGCTCACTTCTTATTGTAATGGTTCACATTAGTCTTTCCATATTTATTTTTTTCTTAATTTTTTTATTTTATTTATAAATTTTTTTGACATTATATATGCATGAGTATTTTTTTTAACATTATCCCTTGTATTCATTTTTCCAAATTATCCCCTCCCTCCCTCTACTCCCTCCCCTTGATGACAGGCAATCCCATATATTTTACATGTGTTACAATATAACCTAGATACAATATATGTGTGTAAATACCATTTTCTTGTTGCACATTAAGTATTAGATTCCAAAGGTATAAGTAACCTGAGTAGATAGACAGTAGTTCTAACAGTTTACATTCACTTCCCAGTGTTCCTTCTCTGGGCGTAGTTGTTTCTGTCCATCATTGATCAACTGGAAGTGAGTTGGATCTTCTTAATGTTGAAGATATCCACTTCCATCAGAATACCTCTTCATACAGCATTGAAGTGTACAGCGATCTTCTGGTTCTATTCATTTCACTCAGCATCAGTTGATGTCTCTCCAAGCCTCTCTATATTCCTCCTGCTGGTCATTTCTTACAGAGCAATAATATTCCATAACCTTCATATACCATAATTTACCCAACCATTCTCCAATTGATGGACATCCATTCATCTTCCAGTTTCTGGCCACTACGAAAAGACCTGCCACAAACATTTTGGCACATACAAGTCCCTTTCTCCTCCTCAGTATTTCTTTGGGATATAAGCCCAATATCAGCAATGCTGGATCAAAGGGTATGCACAGTTTGATAACTTTTTGGGCATAAGAACTTATTCTTTTATATAAGTCTGATATTAGCTGAACACATACAGCCTTTCAATCAACCTGAGCTCCTAACAATTAGAGAAAGAGAACCTCGGCTTATTTTGTAGGGGAAAACAAACTTAAGGTTTAGGACATGCTCTTAGACTCGGACAGGATATCAGTTGAAGAATGAGGCTCTCCCATTAAATACCAGATTTATACACTAACCCCTGAACTCTTTCTGTTGTCTCTAGACAAAACTTAAAAAGTAAGGACAACTTCTGTGAAGCTGTGGTCAATGGCATCCTGAAGCAGAAAATGCTGTGAGGTTTTGTTCTTCATTCTCAAAGAGGATCATGACATTAGGGCAGTGATGCCATGACATGCAAGTGAATTGGATTTAAGTGAGGGATGGCGGGGTAAGGTCACCTGCCTCAGTTTCCCCTCCAAAGCCATCTGGGTTCAGTGACAAGATATAGATCAAGACAACTAGAGATAGCCCTAGATGAAATGGGGCACCTTGATCTTTTTAAGCTAAGGTCTTCAACAGGTCTCAGTATGATTGAGACAACACCCATTCAGTAATTAAGGCTAGGTAGTAATTGAGATAAAAAGCAAGCCAAAACCAGAGAAATAGCACATCACCACTTTTCAAATGACCAAATATCTACCCTATTTTCAATGTGGTTTCCTGCAGATATATTAATGGGAAAAAAATGTCTCTTAAGAGTAGAATTAAAACAGTCACTGTAAGGTACAAAAGGGGTAAAATCTACCTTGTGTACTTTATAGCTACCATAGTGGTAGTGAACCCAGCCACTTTTCTAAGGAGTTCCATTCATCCCATTTCTAACACCAAATTGTTTGGTAATTTCTCAGCCTAGATTCCTGGAGAGATCAGGGAGAATCTCTTCAAGTTGGGATCAGCTAATTGGGAATCAAATAACTTGAGTATCTGAACTCAAAAGAAAAAAGATTATTAAAATACTAAGAAAGACTACTTCCTTGTAACACTTTCAACTTCTCAATCTAGCTTTTTATAACTTTTTAGGTTGTCTTAAAATGCACAACCAATCAGCAACATTCTATAGCAACTTAGCTACAAATAAACAAAAATGTTTCACAGGAGAAAAAATTAATCTAGAGAGAAAAGAGGTTTTTATTTATTATCAAAAAGAAAAGAAAAAAATGAGCAGATACTTTTACAATTGTTAAAGTCCATTTACAATTCATAAGTTGAAGTAGTCATTTGGAGAAAACTACAAGCATCTGATATTCAGGGCAACTAATAGTTTTTATAACCATGAATAAAATTATCTTCATTACTATGTCATATGGTTTGAAGCAATTTATTTATCCTTCATAGGGTATCAGTAAGTGTATGAAACATGAAACAGAAGTATTAAGTATGAAATATATCATTTGATCCAAAAATAATAAACTGATGCTTAATGTTCAATAAATCCAAAGTACACCAAATACTGGAAATTATTACTCCCTATATAACTAAAATTTTAAAAGAAATCTGGCAAAATTAGGGTTAGATCCCTTTTGTACACCATATACTAAATAAGCTCTAAAAGGATATGTGATTTAATAATGAAAGATCATATAATTTTTAAAAATTTAGATGAGAAAGGAAGAAGGTATCTTTCACAAGTATGGCTGCGAGGAAGCTATAAATTAAAGAAGGCACAGAAATGAGCATAGAAGATAAAATGGACAGTAGAAATTACATAAAATTTAAATACTTATGAACACTCAGCTTAAACAGTCTTCTCATAGGGGCTTAGGTCACCATGGCTAAACTTTTAAGTGGTCATAGAAGCTAAATCAGTGCTGTTAGAGAAACCTGGACAAAATCTTTGCAGTAAATTTCTCTGAAGGTCTAACATTCAAGATATATAGTGAATTATGTTAAGAAGAACCATTTGTCAATAACTAAGATGGTCAAAGAATATGAACATAGCTGAAAGGCAGAAATTTAAACATATCAATTACCACATTTAAAAAATGTTGCACCCTAAAGTCAGGAGGACCTGAGTTCAAATCTGGTTTCAGACACTAACACTTCCTAGCTATGTGACCCTGGGCAAGTCACTTAACCCCAATTGCCTCAGCAAATAAATAAATAAATGCTCCAAATAGTGAGAAATGCAAATTAAAACTGAAGTTCTATCTTATATCCATAAGATTGGCAAAGATGACCAAAAAAGGGACATAACAGAGAGATTATAAAAGGGCAAGCAGGGGGCAGCTAGGTGACTTAGTGTATGGAGCACCAGCCCTTAAGTCAGGAGGACCTGAGTTCATATTTGGCCTCAAACACTTAACACTTCATGCTTCCTACTTGTATGGCCCTGGGCAAGTCACTTTAACCCCAATTGCCTCAGCAATAATAGTAATAATAATAATAATAAAAGGGCAAGCACAGTGATACCTTGTTGGTCAAAAGAATCCTATCATTCTGAAAAGAGATATAAAGCTCTGCCCAAAGAGTTACTTACTTATACATACCATATAAGACATACCACTGCTAGGTATATAACCAAAGCAGAACAAAGTGTAAGAGCTCCCATATTCACAGAAATATTTATAGCTACATTTATACGACTGTTGTAATGAAAAACTAGAAACAGAAGGGGTCCTTTTCAACTGGGGAAATGAATGAATAAATTATGGTATATGAACATAATGAAATATTTTCCATAAGAAATGCCCAATGGGACAGATTCAGAGAAATCTAGGGGACCTGTGTTATGAGGACACGTGTAAATTGATGCATAATGAGGCAAGAATTAAGAAGACAACTTATAAATGACTTTAATAAAGGAAAACTGTGAAAGACTTACCTATGTTAAATACTTGTTAAGGAGAGCTAAAGAATGAGACCCACATTTTCAAACCTGGACAATATGCTGATGTGTTTTATCATGATTATGTTTATTAAAAGGAAGGACTTTAAAAAAAAAAGATGTTTGGAAAGCAGAAAAGGGCTAACTATGATACAAAAACAAAAAAAAAAAAAAGGAAGGAAAAGAAAAAGTACTAGAAAAGACTTGGTTCCTAAGTCTCAGGACATAATATCAAATGATGTTTGTTCCTTCAGTTGGCCTGTGATCCCACTGTATGTGAAATGTGTGAACACATTTCTCTAATAAAACGAATCTGGTTATTGGACAAAACAAACATTAGACATATCTCTAGAGTTTTTAATTAGACCTAGAAATAGGCAGTTAGCAGTTTAGGTGAATCAAGGAAGTTCAGGCCAGGAGTCATTTAGGAAAGAATACACTGAAAAAAAGCAAAAAAGAAAGTTAAGAAATGTACCCAGACAAGCAGAGTAATTAATGTTCCAACTTCAATGTTGAGTTTTATACTTTGAAAAAAAAAAACAAAAACAAGATAAATACATATACACATATGAACATAGGTATAGATTCAGTATCATAAAAAATCCTCTATATACCTGGGATTAGATTTAAGTACACTCAATGGAGCATACATAGAAATAGGCCTACAAGATTCAAGCCTGGATTCCAAATTAGTTACCTCTTCTGCTTTGTGTTTCTTTCCTGGGCATATCTACACAAATGAAGATCCAAAAACTGGAGGCAATTTTCTGAATCTGATTTGTTAAGAGCTCCCAGATCTCTCACTTGGTGGTGGCTACTCTGAGAAAAGTATCTCTACATCCTCCTTTTCTTGGAGTGAACAACCTACAGTAGGATAAGGCCAAGCCCAGATCTGGTTGGACAAAAGTCAAAGCTGAGTCAAAGGTGAAATGCTGATTCAAAAATTCAAGAAATTGCTTGATGTTTTGTTGTTTTAAGTCTCAATCTCCAAGGAGAACCTAAGAGTAATTAGAAATTACTGCTGTTAGTTAAATCTATGCCAAGGTGCAGTCAGCAATCTTTTGCATCTTTTTTATGCTAAGGAAAGAGCAATCCCCCTATCTGATCCCCATTATATACTGAATAACTTTTTTCATCCTTTCTTTTGGATAAACCTTAGAAATAAGCCAAATCTAAGTTTTGAATCTTCCGAGGCTCCAGAGTAGAAAAATCGTCAGAGAAATAAAAAACCTGATATATCTTTATAAAGATCAGGTTCCCCAAGGACTTAATTCTATTTTTGGAATGGACCCAGAGCTCAGAGGGGGCCTTTAGAAATGAAGGAAAAAATGAACATCTCATCCCATCTCTGGCTCAACAATACTTGTGTTATTGTATTTGTATTTTGAAAAGTTCACATTTGTAAAATTCATAATGAAAAAGAACTTTTTCATTTATTTTATTAAGATTTCTTCTTGCATATATGAAATACCCCATTTTATTTGTGAATGGAAGATAGGAAAAAAACACTACTTTTAAAAAGTTGGTCTCAAAGAGGAAAATTTTAATAAGACAACCACGTTATGATCATCTGAAAGAGATAAAACTAAATTATACCCAAAAATATTTCTAGTGGCCTAATTAAGTAATAAGTATCTGGCATTATGTTAAATAGTAATAGAACCCAATGAATTTGATGGAAGTGATGAAGGACATGAATAATACTTCTTTAACTATGATATCAGGTAGTGCTTGACTTATTAATTTTACCTTGTTCCAGGGGTTGTGCTATGATCCTCAAGCTGTAGATCACTTCTCAACAATATACTATCTAGTCACTCCATGGCTACTATCTACCTCTCAATCCAATTTTATTTTTCTTTAGAGGAACATGTCTGTGGCAAGAATTTCTCTCAATTGTTTCTAAGATCACTCCGCAGTTTATGAAGATGTCTTTAGAAGAAGTTTCCACTACCTACCATCAATAGACTAATAAATATATAAAAATAAGCCAAGCAGAGCATCATCAATATTTATGTTATTATATTACAAAAACAACAGGAGCCAGCTTCTGGGTCTTGTTGATGGTAGAATTTACCAAAGATACATAAATTTAACCTTTTTGAGTGCACTCTTTTTTTTTAATAGTTTTTTTTTTTCAAATACATGCAAAGATAGTTTCAACATTTTTGCAAAACCTTGCGTTCCAAATTTTTCTCCCTTCCTCTACCCCTTCTATAGACAACAAGCAATCCAATATAAATTAAACATGTTCTTCTAAACACATTTCCATATTCATCATGCTGCCCAAGAAAAATCAGATCAAAAGGTGAAAGGAAAAAAAAATACACAATAAAGAAAAACAAACAACATAGGTGAAAATACTTTGATCCACATTCAGTCTCCATAGTTCTCTCTCCTGATGCACATGGTTCTTTTAATCACAAACTGGAATTAGGAGCAGCTAGGTGGCACAGTGGATACAGCATCATCCCTGAAATCAGGAAGATAAGTTCAAACCTTACCTCAGACACTTAACACTTCCCAGCTCCCATCAAATGAGGAATGGCTAAACAAGTTGTGGTATATGAATGCAGTGAAATACTATTTATTCTATAAAAAATGAGCAGGAAGATTTGAGAAAAATATGAAAAAATTTATTTGAACTGATGCTAAGTGAAGTGAGCAGAACCAGGAGAAAAGTGTACACAGTAACAGCAACATTATGTGATGATCAACTATGATAGACTTAGCTCTTCTTTGCAATAGTGATCCAAGACAATTTCAAAAGACTTGTGATAGAAAATGCCATCCACCTCCAGAAACAAAACAATGGAGACTGAATAAAAATCAAAGCATACTAGTTTTTCATTTTTTTTATTTGTTTTCTTCTTTCTTGTGGTTTTTTCCTTTTTTTTTCTTTCTGATTCTTCTTTCACAACACAACTAATATAGAATTATGTTTTCCTGTAAAAAATACATTTTTTCTTTATCTCCAGCCAGCAGCCCATGACTTGGGTTTAACAATGTTTGCTGCCTTTCTCTATCCAAGAAACAAATAACCTCACTTCATGCCTAATGTAATCATTAAAAACGAGCCACCAGGATCAGAAATAGAATTTATTAGGAGAAAAAAAAAAGTAGGATTAGTGATAATAATCTTAGACAAAGTCAAACTTAAAGATTCAATCAAGAAAGAAATCTACATTATATGTGAGTCATATTAATATTGTTTTAGATGCATGTTTAGATATGGGTAAATGCACATGTATATGTCTGGTATATATGCATGTACGTCTGCGTATGTGTGCATAGATACAATGTATCTATGTGTGAGTCTGTGGGTAGGGATGTGTGTGTGTGTGTGTGTGTGTGTGTGTGTATTTAATTAGCTGGCTTGGGGGAAGTGGGAATGATGAAAAGGGAAAAAAATAATAAAATAAAAAAGTACACAGAATAAAAGAATAATCTACAAAGAAGCAAAGAAAAGACAAACACTCATGAATATAATCTCTCATTATAAATGCTTTCTTGAAATGGAAATGTATTCTTATGTACGTTGAATTCTCCTGATGTTTGGCTGGGCACATGACTTGTATTTTTTCCTCTTCCTTTTCTGTATTTTTCTATTGTTTTTATTTTACATTTAGTTCAATTTTAAAATTTAAATAAGAAGCGAGTCACCTACTTGGCTGGTGTAGGGTTTCCTTCACTTGGATAACGGAGACAGGGGAGAACGAATGAGGGGAAAGGTCCTAGCAGGTAAGGAAGGGGCTCAATGCAACGTGCCGCCTCACTTAGTTACACATGGCCAGTCTCGAGACTTGCAGTCCTGAGGTAAAAAAGCTGTCCTCAGCAGAAGAAGCGTGGCCGCCTCTGTCACCACCGCGCCGAGCTCTACACTCATACACAGCCCTTGACATGGATTCCCGAAGGTTTCTTCCACAACAGGAGACAGGACCCGCACCACAGAGGACACTATTGGCCACTCAGTGCCTTCTCACGGCTTTTATAGGCCACATATTTCTCGCGCCATTTCTGAAATCTCGGGGGAGTTCAAACGTGGTCGGAGGGCGTGGTGAGAGAAGGAAAGGGCTTAAGTTTAGGTAGCATCCTTCCAGAGCCGGACGGGGGACGGAGTCAGGAGATCTCGCCCGTCTTCCAGCACACCGGAGCGCGGGCCTTGGAAAGAGTCGGGGTGCTCGGTGTTCTGCGCACGCGCGAAGACAACTTCTGCCTCAGCTTCCATGAGTTGCGCAGACGGCCGGGGCTGCGAGATGGGGCTGAACCGGGTGAGGGCGGTGTTCCTGGACCTGGACAACACGCTCATAGACACGGCGGAGGCGAGCCGGAGAGCCATGTTGGAGGTAACGGTTATAGCGTCCTCGCCTTCCTCTGATCACCTTCTCTCGTCCCCGGCCCCAGGTCTGTTCTTGCCCGTAGCTCCCGTACCTCGCCCGCGCAGGTCCCCCGGGCCGCCCTCCCATCTTGCACCGAGACCATCGCGTTCTTCCCCGAGCCCCTGCCCTCCCCGCAGCGTCCCCGAGGCTCCTCCGCTCTTCCGGAACCCCCACCGGGCCGGCGGAGCAGCCCCGCGGGCCCGGAAAGCTGGTGCAATCTCGGAGCGCCGGAGATCCGGGACCCCTGCTGCTAGTCTGCCTGGCCTGAGCTCCTCAGTGGGGAAGGACGGATCAGCCGAATGTAGTAGCCTCGAGGGAGCGCTTTAATTTCGCAAAACGCTGCACGAGAGCGCTGCGGGGCTGTGGCTGCCCTCCTTTTACAGAGGAGAAACTGAGGCAGAGGGGTCAGTGACCTGCCCGGGGTCGTGCAGGCTTCTGAGTCTGCTGCACCGTTAGAAGTCGGGCCTTCCCCAGTCCGGAGCCAGCCCGCTTCTGCCCCAGGAGACTGCGTGGGGGGAGGAAGCAGGGGTGAAGAGCCCTCTTCCCAAAGGGACAGTTCTCTCTCTGGAGGCTCAGGAGACTGACCGCACGGTCGCATTCCATTTAAAGAGGTTTAATGAAATTAGCAGCAGCAGCAGCGGCAGCAAGAGTCCAACGCATAGGATTTGTCCCTCTACTCTCTCCTCCTTTCCCATTGGCAAGAGTTTGGAGGTTGTTCCTCCAGTCTAACCAGTCAGCGTGGCTTTCTGATTCCTTTCACTTCTTATAAGTGCTGGGGCCTTAGATACAGAGCTGGCGGGAACCTGCGGGGGGGGGGGGGCACCCAATCCTCTCTCCACGTTCCTCCTACGGGCAGAACCGAGATTCAAACCCAGGCCCTCCGGCGCCGCATTCGGGGCTGACTCCACATCCCTAATAGAGTGGCAGCCAGCAGTGATGGAGCGCTTGGCTTTATGAGTATTATCTCTGGGATCCTTAGAACAATCCCGGGGGCAGCAGTGGGGCCCGGTCAGGGAGGGGTTAACAGCAGCCGTCAGGTGGACAGAGTGCTTGGCCTGCGGTGCAGAACATCTGAGTTCCAGCCTGTTTCCAAATGTTACATGTGATAACCTGGGCGAGTGACTTAACCTTAGTTTTTTCAGCTGCAAAATGGGAGTGATCATCATAGCACTAATTCCCAGGGTGGTTGTGAGGATCAAAAGAGATAATATTTATAAGCACTCAGCGCAGTACCTGGCACACAATAGGGACTATAAAAAGTGTGTGTGTGTATTTCCTTCCCTTTTCTATTTTAAAGAGAGGAAAACTGTCGTAAACAGATTTGCCAAGGGTCACATAGCTAGTAAGAAGTCTTTGAATTCTTCATGTCCAGCACTATCCCCTCCACCTCCTTGCTGCATCATTAATTGTCTCTCACTTCCTTGTCATTGAATCTTCAAGCCAAAGACAGGCTGTCCCCTCATCGGGACTGTATGGTCCTGGAGATCCCTTCTAGCTTTGTGATGATGTGGCTGTAAAAACCAGATTTAAAGATTTAAAACATTTCTGTCTTAAGTTGGAGGCATTGCACTGCTTTCTCTTTTGTAAAGTTAACCTGGATTGGAAAGTGAAAACTTGGTAAAGGGTTGAGCAAAAAATTATCACACCACACTCTGCAGTGGGGGTGGGGGGGGAGAGGAGTTATGTCCTTAAAGGGCTTTTAAGACTTTAGCATGTGCATGGGAGATATCTTATTCAACCAAAGATTTGAAAGTGGGATTTTAGGTACCAATAAAATGCTTTTTTGTAGTTTTCAAACAATGGAGGGGAGAGCTGGGGGTAACACTATCATCTTGGCCTCTTTCAGTGAATTATGTGATTATGAGGATAACATCTGTGGAATATTGCTTATGTAATCCTGCCTATTCCCTTCTACTTTCATCAAGAATACATGTGGAGTACATTTTATAGAGTTGAAGTTACGCCAATGTGTCTATAGAGGGGTTAATAAGGTTCAAGATTTTTTCCCCCAGCTTTTGGTATCCTCTTCTCTTTTAGCTATATTGAAAAATTGGTCACTCATTGCATTTACAATTACCAGGTCCAACCCAGCATTTGCACACCAAACCACCACTACCTCTATCCTTTGGAGTAGGTTTGTTCTAAGCCAGCTGTTCTTTTTACATCTTTGTTTTCCTTCAGACCAATTCTCACGTAGCACATCTGGAACTGTGATGTTAGAGACCAAATGTTCTATTGTAATTGATGGAAATAAATTTTATAAAAATCTTTGCAGACCTTTTCCTTCTTTTGTGTTATACTTTTAATTCCATTCTTAAATCAACTGATACTGTTCTCTTTAAAGTTACTTGTGATATCTTATTCCTAAATCCAGAGATCTTCCTTCTTGACCTTTTTCCATCATTTTACACTTTGGATAGTTTTTCTTTTTAATGTCTTGTGGCATTTCATTCTCTTAATTCTCTTACTCTCTAACTACTTCTTTAGTCTTTTCTTTTATGGATCATATCTGTGTCCAACCCCCTAATTGTGGATGTATCCCAATGCTTTGTCCTGGGTCCTCTTTTGTCTGTAAATCATCTGGGCTCTCATAAGCTTTTATGGGTTGTTATCCATCTCTATGGAAACAGATTCCAGGTCTAAACTGCTTTGTTGGATATTGGACACTTTGAATTAGCTGGATACTTACTACATATGTTGAATTGACTTCCCTGTACATATCTCAAAGTTAACATATATAAAATAGAACTCATCTTCTTTCCGCTTTTTCCTTACTTCCCTATTTTTGTCAGGGGCACCATGGTTCCTCAGGTCATCCGGGTTTGTAGCCTTAAAGCTCTACTCATACACTCTTCCTTACCCCCCAGTTCCAATCATTTGCTAAGTTTTGTCATTTCTCTCTCCATAACATCTTTCATCGGGTCTTGAATTTAGAGCTTGGAAGGATTTGGAAGGCCATCTAGTCCAACCACTTCATTTTACAGATGAAGAAACGGGAGGAAACAGAGAAAGGGACTTGCCCAAAGTTACACAGCTAGTGATAGAACTGGGATTAGCTCATATGTCTTCCTGACTTCCACGTTAGCAGTCTGTAACTCCATGATGCCAGTTTTCTCTGTTTACGTGACCACCATCCTTTGAAGCTGACCTTTCACCTGAACTATTGAAGAAGCCTACTAATTGGTTTCATATCCTCAGTTGACCCTTCCTAGAGCTGCCACAGTAATCTCCCTAAAATTCAGGTCTTACTACCTTCTCTGAAAGCTCTAACGGCTTCCAGTTGCCTCAACAACAAATACAAATTACTCTGGCATCTAAAATCTTTCACTCTTTGGTTCTAACTTACCTTTCCAGGACCATTCTTAAATATTACTCCCCTTTGTGCACATTATTATTATCTTTGTATAAATTGTTCTTTTAGTTCTGTTCATTTTGGTCTGTATCAATTTATACTACCCAAGATTCTCTAAAATTGTCTCTTTTGTCATTTCTTACAGGGTAATACTATTTCATTTCAGTATTATACCACAATTGATTCAGCTGTACTCCAGTTGTAGAAGAGGCTCTGAGATTAGCCTCTTAAATTCTAGTACCAAAATTTTGATTTTCTTCCCTCCCCCATTTTGATGTCCCTTTGAAGGTTTTTATGCTAATAACTATTCTTTCCTGGGTGTCCTCCCTCTTTACCACCTTACCAATCCCTATCCCTACTTATTTACTAGTCAAGTTCTCATTCTACACCAAACAACCCACTTTGTCTATTTCAGATAAGAGAAAGAAACTCATTTGATGTCCACTTCCTCCACCCTGTGCTCTGTATACTCTTCTCATATACCCCAATTATTAGAAAAGAATTTACCTTTCTGGATTTCTCCAGGCTTCTGTGTTTGTATTTAAAAGTTCATACTTGGCTTTGTTCTCAGAAATGGCTGAAAGACTTCTCTTCCATTGCAGGTACATTTTTCTCCTGTATGAGTATAACTGGCTTTGCTGGTAGTGTTAGGCTCATTTGTAAACCTATCTCTTTTGCCTTTTGAAATATCATATTCCAATATCTTTTCTCATTTATAATAGAAGCTGCCAGATATTGTGTGATTCTAATTGTGGTTCCTTTGTACTTGTGCTTTCTAGATATTTGTGGTATTTTTCTTTAAATTATTTCTTATTCTCCTGTTTTCCAGATTGGCTATTTTTGATAACAGATATTTTACATTTTCTTTCCCTTTTTTAGTCTTTTAATTTTGTTCTAACATTCTTGTTATCTCATGGAACCCTTAGTTCTGTATGGTCTATTTTAGTTTTCAGGGAAACCAGTTCTTGGGTTAGGTTTTCACAATAACGCTTAGAACTAGGGAAGTACCCAGTTCCATTCCCTATGTAGAAAGGAAACAGTTCTGACTCTGAATAGGATAAATTGACTTTTATGGCTTTTCAAGGACCATAATTTCCCAACCAAGAATATTGTTTCTATAAGAAAATGCATTGCACATTTCACTGGCTTACAAATGAACTTCTGAATTATAATTTATTTTTATATTGGAAACAGCTATGAAATATTGTTAGATAATAATAATCAATTGTTTATTCTTTTACTACTAATGAAAAAATGTAAGAAAGTGAGTTTAAACTGCAATATAAATAATTGTTAGCTATAAAAAAACAACTTGCTGAAATTAGAATCTTAAATATTAGTTGGGTTACCCAGAGAGACTAAATATTCTGATTTTATTTTATTATCAAAGCAGAGGTATAAAATCAGTGATCCTTTAACATCCTCTTGACCCTAAAATTCTGTTTTCTCTGAGCAGTGGATGAAATGGATTGTATGTGAAATTATCAAATGATCTCCAAAGTTACCAGTGATCCTTTTGCTATCAAATTCAGTAAGCTTGTCTCAGTCCTCATTTTCTGTGACCTCTCTACAGTCTTTGACACGGTTAATCATCCTCTACTTTCTAGTCTCTTCTCTCTCTTTCAGGTTCTTGGGACACTACTCTCTCCTGATTTTCTTCCTACTTATGTGACCATTTCTCAGTCTCCTTTGCTGGATCCTTTTACAGATTGCACACTAACCATAAGTATTCCCAAGACTACTGTTCTGGGCCATTTTCTTTTCTCCCTTTATACTCCTTCACTTGGTGATTTTATCAGTTTCTGTGGACCAACAATTCTCAAATCTGCCTATTCAGCCCTAAATTTTCTGCTGACCCTCATTTTTGCATTTCAATTAGGAGTCATACTGGACTTCTTATTGTTTCATTCCCCTTATCTCTCTCTCTCTCTCTCTCTCTCTCTCTCTCTCTCTCTCTCTCTCTCTCTCTCTCTCTCTCTCTCTCTCTCTCTCTTTTTTTTTTTTCCCTGAGGCTGGGGTTCATTGACTTGCCCAGGGTCACACAGCTAGGAAGTGTTAAGTGTCTTAAGACCAAATTTGAACTCGGGTCCTCCTGAATTCAAGGCTGGTGCTCTATCCACTGCACCACCTAGCTCCCCCTTCATTCCCCTTATCTCAATTATTTCCAAAGCCTGATGATTTTATCTTTGGAACATCTCTCAAATACTCCTCCTTCTCTCCTCTGACACTGCCCCCACTCTAGTGCCCTTATCACCTCACACCCTGATTATTATAATACTTTACTGATGGGCCTATCTACCTTAAGTTTCTTCCTACTCCTTCATTCAGCCTCCAAAGTGACTTTCCTGAAGTGCTAGTCTGACTACATCATTTTCTTCCAGGGGCTCCCTATATCTTTCAGGATCAAATACAAAGTGCTCTGTTTGGCATTCTAGCTTTGGCATACCTACCTTTCCAGTTTACACCTTATTCTCTAACATGTACTCTTTGATCCAGTAATACTGACTTAGACATTTCAACTCTAGGATCTGGGCATTTCCTTGACTATCCCTTATATCTAGAATGTTCTCCCTTCCTCTACTTATCTTTCTTAGCTTCCTTTAAGTTGCAATTAAAATCCCTTCTTTATTGTAAGACTTTTCTAATCCCCTCTGTTAATTATTTCCTATTTATCCTTTATATAGTTTACTATGTATTTGTTTGCATGCTGTCTCCCCTTTTAGACTGCAAAGTCCTTGAGGGTATGGACTTTCACCTCTTTTTATCTCCATTGCCAAGGGCATAATAGGAACTTAAATTTTTTAAAATTTTTGAAACACATACATGGACAATTTTCTATATCCACCCTTTCAAAATCTTGTTTTCCAATTTTTTTTTCCTTTTTTACCTTACCCCTCCTCCACCCGTCCCCTAGACAGCAAATAATCCAATATATCTTAAACATGTGCAATTCTAGTATACATATTTCCATAATTATCATGCTACACAAGAAAAATCAGATCAAAAGGTGGAGGGGGGAATGAGAAAGAAAACAAAATACAGGCAAACAACAAAAAAAGTGAAAATATTATGTTGTGATCCACATTCAGTCCCCTCAGATGGCTTTCTTCATCACAAGACCATTGGAACTGGCCTGAATTACCTCACTGTTAAAAAGAGCCATGTAGGTGCTTAATCTTGATTGCTTGCTTGATGAATTAATTTAGTTTCTATCTTTTTATTAGGTAATAAAACTGTTAAAGTCAAAATACCAATACAAAGAAGGAGAAGCTGATATCATCTCTGAAAAAGTCCAAGTTAAAATCAGCCGAGAGTGCTACAGACAGTCCAAAATGAACATTACTGATCTAAGGATTTCACATTGGGAAGAAGCTATTCAAGAAATAAAAGGTGAAACAGCCAATAAGGAATTAGCTAAGGAGTGCTATTTCCTGTGGAAATCTACACGTCTACAGCACATAACTTTATCAGAAGATGTAAAAAACATGTTGACTGAACTTCGAAAGGAAGTTCTCCTCCTCCTTTTGACTAATGGTGACACACAGACACAGAGGGAGAAGATTGAGGCTTGTGCCTGTCAGCCATATTTTGATGCAATTGTTGTAGGTGGAGAGCAAAAGGAGGAAAAACCAGCACCATCTATATTTTATTACTGCTGTGATCTCCTTGGGGTGCAGCCAGGAGACTGTGTGATGGTTGGAGATACTCTAGAAACAGATATCCAAGGAGGTCTTAATGCTGGCTTAAAAGCAACAATCTGGATAAATAAAAATGGAATTGTGCCCCAGAAACAGTCCCCAGTACCTCACTATGTCATTTCTTCTGTGCTAGAGTTACGTGCTGTCTTACAGAACATAGATTATGTACCCAGTGTGTCAGCTTAACAAGTACCAAAAGAGACATTAAGAATTTCTGGGTCAGATCTTAAGTTTCTGCTGGAAATGAATTAAAGGTATATAAATTCTTTTAGTCTTCTAGGTTCCAAATCAAGAACATTTATAATTCTAGTAATTTATAGAAAGTCACGTATCCCTTAATTTAGACCAGAAAACTTGAAATTTCTTACAGGTTTGAGGAAAATTTTGGTGGATATATGGTTTGAAAGATTTATTTACACAATATCAAGAGAATCACTGGGGAAGATTTCCCCAAAAATTTTGCATCATGAACTCTTTCTGTGAATTAAAAATAGGTATTGATTCTGAAATTTATATTTGTAGAAAATATTTGTCAGGAAATACTGATCTGAATAAATAGTAAGTGTAAGCTAATACTCTTCAAGGCAATATTTTAGTTAAGATTATATTAGTACTTTGCCTTACATAAATTAAAAGATTTAATTGGTAATAATACGCTTATATGATTTGCTTGAGAATGCTTTTTAAAACACTATGGTTTTTCCCTCATTAAAAATGTAATTTCTAATATGAATATTTTAAAAATATGTCTCGTTTTACTCTGCTGACAAAAAAGATTCATTTTTTTCAACACACAACATGAAATTTTAGCATTAATTCCCACAGTTAGAAGGCCTTTAATACCAGTCACATCTTTTCCCATGATATTTATTATAGGTGAATTTGCAACTTCAGAAAATCTGTACATCACAGGAAAATGTCATATTTATCTTGCCTAGATGCTAATTTGGGTTGAAAGAATACTTACATGATCAGGACAAGTGCATGCCATAACATAACCAAAGCTATTTCCTTTCTGTTTTCTTGGGGCAACTTTTGGAAGGATGAAGCTGCCACTGTACAAGAAACAAGTTTGTTTGCAAGTAGCTCTTCTCATCCTTAAAATGATTTTAGTATAAGTGCCCAACTTATTTCCCTTTCTGCCCTGATATTTTTGCAGATAAAAGCAAATAAATGATTATATTTTTACTCTTATCCAATTACACAATGTTGGTTTTCTACAACTTCTTAACTATATGATTAGACAAGTCCCTTCCATGTATCTGAATTTTACTGTACACATGTGTAAAATGAGTGAGTTAAACTAGATGATCTCTAAGGTTCCTTTTTATCTCTAAATCTGTTAAGCTGGGAAATAAACATCATGAGTTATATGAATGGTGCTACTTGCAGAAATTGGAGATTTACAGTGGATTCCTGATCAAACTACATGGTCTCACAACTAGAAGAGATTAGAAATCTAGTTCAGGGCCTTCATTTTAAAAAAGGAGAAAATAAGTCAAGGTGATGAGGTCTAACCAAATGATGAGGTCTAGATAAAGGATACCCAAACAAAATTAGAATTAATTGAGGTCTTAATTGAGGTTCAGGGTACAGGGAGTCAAATGGAGCTCCCCTGCAACGCCTTTGGATTTGGCGCAAGGATACAAAGTTAAATGAGTTCTAGCAGCAACACAGAGTCCCCTGTAAATGAATTTACAGGCCCAAAAATCTAAATTGATTTAAAAAAAAAAAGTTTATTGTAGGGTTTGGAAGCAAGGTTAAAGTCTGATTAGTAAAAGGTATTAGATAGAGAAAAGAATACACCATAAGTGGCGGACAGAGAGTCTGTGATGCAAAGCATGGTGCTTGCATGTTTTGACCCTCCGCAAAGAAAGAGATGATTCCAGCTTGGCTCTTTTATTCGCTTGAAGGGGCCTATAGGTGGAGTCCCAAATTGGTTGCTTGCTGAACCTGGTGAGGGCCAGAACCTGCCGGGTGGGGGTTGGGAAACTTGAGCAAATCATTAGAATGGGGCTGAGACAGCCCAAGTTAGCTCAGATCCAGACATCTCCTTTTGGAATACAAAAGGGTGGTTTCGACCAGGTCTTCTAAATCAAAGGTCAGTCATGGGGGTTGGAGATCAGAAAGGAATCTTAAAGGGGGCTACTGCCCGCATCACAGGGAGTCTAAGTAATTTGTTTTAATTCTTACTTCTGAAAATTTAACTGATCACATGGTAAATTTACATGACTCCACTTAATAAATTTGGATGAGAATCAGATTGTCATCAATAAATTGTAGTTTGAACTGTGTCAGTTCTGTGAAACCTTTCCCTATATCCTTTCCCTATCTGCTAAAAATATTGTTTTACCTTTGTGTCTCCAGAGCTTAATAGTGACTTGCACATTTTTGGGTGAGAGGATGGTGTGTTGTGGCTGCGATTTGTGATTCTAATGCGCATCTACAGCTTTGACTTTGGTGTAAAGGTTGCCTGCAGTAAGAAGTTAAAATGATTTATCTAAAATTACAAAATTAGAATGTTAGATGCTGGATCTGTGATTCTAGGTTGGCCCTCCATCCTCTATATGATGTTCATATAGTGTAAAGTAGGAGCTAACTCCCTGGAGGGCTTCAGAGTCAACCAGAGTCCGAATAAATCAAAGTCCTTGGTCTTTAGGGGGAGACATGAAGGAGGCAGGCAGGCAAGCTTCCACGAGGCTTGCCAAATATATATCCTGGATTCTGGAGTCCAGAGTCTCCAGGCTTCTCTCCTCATCCTGCAGTCAAGTGACACTTTAATTTCTCTCCCTCCACCTTCCAATCCTTGCCTATGATTATTTTACTACCAAACATTCAGCAAGCACCTATGTTGAGGAGAGCCATTATCCAAATATATGCTAATAGAGTCATTATCTCACATTAAATAGATAATTAGCCTTAAGTGCTTGATTGTCTGATTCAAGCATACCTTTTTGGAGTTTCAGCCCTCTACAATATATTTCATTTTTTGTTGTTGCTCCATACCCATCCTACATTAAAGATTCTTGAAGTAGTAAATAGATAGAATTTTGTTTTTGAAAATCTTATTCTGAGATTATGAATTGGTTCAAAGTGAAGTTTTCTGGGTTTCTAGAAAAGAAAAGAAAATATAATGACTACAAAAATATAAGTAGAAAAGCAAAAATGAAATGCTAATTATAATACCAAATTTGATTTTGAAAAAAAAGAGGTAAAAATACACTTTCCTTCCTTTCAGAGGTGGAAAATTGTTGATGTGGAATATTATATATATTGTCAGATTTGGTCAATGCATTATTTTTGTTGAACTTCCTTTTTCTTCCCTTTTTAAAAGAATGTCTTGTTTTAAGGAATAATTCTGTATGAAGGAGTAGGAGAGAATAGGGAAATAAAGATAAAAACAAGTGTTCAGTAAAATTTTTAAAAAGTGGATAATATGGCAACATTTGTGAAATTATTTAGTTCCCTTGCAATATGTTTTAGTGAAAGAAAATTATTTCATTCTAAGAACTAATTCATCATAATTGTGCTTTGCTAGTGTGACCACCTGTTTTATATATTGATTTTTCTTAACAATATTTTATTTTTCCAAATACATGTAAATATCGTTTTCAACATTCATTTTTCTAAGACTTTGTGTTCCATATTTTTCACTCTTCCTCCCTTACCTTCCCAAAACAGCAAGCAAGCTGATATAGATGAAATATGTATAATCCTTTTAAACATATTTCCATATTAGTCTTGTTGTGAAAGAAAAATTAGAACAAAAGAGGAAAACCACGAGAAAAAAAAAACAAACAAACAACAAAATAAAGAAATAAAGGTAAAAATACTGTGATTCAATCCACATTCAGTCTCCACAGTTCTCTCTCTGGATGCAGATGGCATTTTCCATCACAAGTCTTTTGAAACTGCCTTGAGCTACTGCATTGTGAAGAAGAGCCAATTCCATCACAGTTCATTAACATATAATCTTATATTTTCCATGTACAATATTTTCTCTTTCAGCATTAGTTCATGTAAGTTTTTCCAGGCTTTTCTGAAATCAGACTGCTCAACAATTCTATCTAAATTATATCATCTTGTGCCAAACAGACTCCCAAAATAATATTTTCTAGAATTAGAAAAACTACCTGAATTCATAGAGAAGAACAAAAGATAAAAAATTTCAGAGGTAATAATGAAAAAAAAAAGTGAGAAAGATGGGAGAAGAGAGCATTTTTTCAGTAAGTCATCTCAAACTATTAAAGGTATGTATCCATCATTAAAAGTAATCTTTTTAATTTGAGAGATTTATCACTGGAACAAATCAAATATATAAAACATACAGAAGTAAGCACATTAACATAGTGTTTGATAAATCCAAAGACCCTAGTTACTGAGAGAAGAATTCACTATTTGACAAAAACTGCCTAGAACACTAGACAGCAGTCTGGAAGAAATTAGCTTTGGGCTAACACTTCACCTGCCACATACAAAAATAAGTTCACAAGGTATATCTAGATATAAAAGCTCATATCCTAGGTTAGAGGAACAGAAGAGAAATTTTATTTAGATTTGTATATAAGGGAAGAGTCCATGTCTAAAGTCAGATAGGAACACAAGATAAAATAGATGATTTGAATTATGTAAAATTTAAAAGCTTTTGCCATAACAAGTCTAACAAAGATTAAAAGAAAATCAGGTAACTGGTTAGTTAATTATTTATTTGTAATTTTCTCTGATAAAAGCCTAATATCTAAGATATATAAATTTATAAAATTAAAACATTCTCAACAAGTAAAATAGTCCCAAAAGTCTGGACAAGCAGTTTTCAAAGGAAAGTAATCCAGTTTATCAATGCCATATGAAAAAGTTCTCTAAAGTATTAATAATTTTCAAAATACACATTAAAGCAATTTAGAGACTTCGCATGACACTTCTCAGATTGGCAAAATGACCAAAAAAAGGATGACATATTGGAGAGATCCTGAGAATATAAGTCACCAGTATAATGTAGAACAGTAAATTGGTCTAGCCATCCTGAAAAGCAATTTGGAAGTGCCCAGAAAGTTACTAAATGCCATACCATACCCTCTGATCCAGCTATATACTATTGGGTCTATCCTCCCAAAGAAATCAAAGAACATCTAGAAATATGTTTACAGCTGCAATTTTTTGCACTAGCCAAAAATTGGACAGTTAAGCTATATTGGAGAATGGCCAAACAAATTATAATATATAAATAATGGAATATTCTTGTACCATGATAAGGAAATAAGGAATGATAAAGAAACTGGAAAGATGGAAAGATCTCTGATCAAATGCATAATGGAGTGAGCAGAACTAGGAGAATAATTTATATAATAACATGGAAAAACTTTTTTTTAAATATAGTAGAAAAACAACTTTTTAAAACTGTAGAAATGTAATCAACACATGGTAACCATGTGTTCAAAAGAATACATATGAAATATGCTTCCATGGGCTCCTGTTTATTGAGGTCACGCATCTAGGGATGATTTTTTAAAAATATTAGTTAATATTTAAAATGGTAATTTCTTCATTTATCTTGGCTTAGCATCTAGCCCTTGGAGTAATGATCTCTGTTTCTTTCCTCTTGAATCCACATTGAAAAAATGTTAATATTTAGAGGAGGGTACTTGACCTGGGATCCCTGAATACATCCTGGGTCTGTAAATTTGGATGGGAAAATAATTACACATTTGTTTTCATGAATCTCTGAAATTTTGCATTTTCTTTAGTTATATAAAAACATTCTGAAAAGAGGTCCACATGTTCACCAGACTACCAAAAAGATGGAAGACACTAAAAGCTTTAGGAAGTCTTGAATTAAAAGGACAGGAAAGTTCTACTATACCAATACCTCACTTAAACCTTGTAGGAAGGTAAGGATTCTAAAAGATAAAAGAGAAAATCATTAATTGATTAAAACCTTACTTTGTCTCTGAATTAGGCCCATAATTTCAGCTGAGACATGGGGATTGCCTGACAAAACCAAGACTAATTTTAAATAACAGAGTTCAGATTTGAACCTAAAATTCAAACCTAAACTCAATCATGATTCTAGATTTAGTGCTTTCCCTGATTATGCCAGGCTTCCTTTTAGGAACATTTGCATTTTATATTCCATAGCACTTTATAGCTACAAAGCACTTAATATGTTATGTAAATTCTCACAACAGGACTCCTTGCTGCAGAACTAGAATTAGGCAAACTTTTGTCCTGATTTCTTTCTTTCCTTTTTTTTTTTTTTAATTTTTTTTATTTTAAGGAAGCTCTTACAAATTATAAAACATATAAAACTTATAGATTAATGAACTTATATTTTATTCTTGACAAACTTCTAGAGCATATAATTAAAAGGATGATTTGGGAACATTAGAAAGGGAAATGATATGATCATTAAAAGCTCACTTTTTCATTAACAGCTGAGTAGGAAGTAAACTGGTAACCCCACCAGAGGACTGAAAAAATACCCTGATCATGAGGAAACCTTCTGCTAGCTTAGGGCTTTGAGTGCCATCTTGTGGCTTACATAGATGAATATAGCACTACCCAGCTTATTACAGCCATGTCTCCTCACTCCCAAATGAAAGTGTCCCTGAAGGAGGGACTAATTAATCAAAATGTTTTTGGGGAGAGGGAGAAAGCTTTGTAGCAATTTCTCGAAATAAAGGTCTAATAGAATAGATAAGGATCTCATATACATCTATAAGACTAATACATGCTCCCCAAGTAATCAGTGATCAAAAGGTATAAACAGTTTATAACCAGAAATAGAAATTAATCAAAAAGATGTTCAAATTCCCTAATACTCATAGAAATGTAAATCAAGATAATCTTAAATTACTATCTTAATCACACTGGAATGACAAAAAATGGGGGGAAATGGCCAGACCTTGTTGCAACTGGGGAATGTGTTGGTGAGACTAAAGTAACCATTTTAGAGAGTCTTAGGGCAATGGATGAATGCAAAAACATTAAGGACTTAATTGGTCTTCCATCTTCTGGGAACTCCATCATCCAACTGGTGTAAGCTGCCCTTCCCTACCTTTCTTCTTTTTGATAAGGGGCTGGAGGGGCTTGCCCCACAACTGTTACTTAGGAGAAGGAATTGGCCTTTAGGTCAGAGGAGCATAGAGGCTGCAGCTTCTCCCATGTAGAGTTTGGGATGGAAAAGTGAGCACCCCAGCAAGAGAAGGAAAGAAGGGAACATTGGAGGAAAAGAGGTCCCCATAGTTCTGCTCCACTGCTCCACTAAACCATATAGTCACTTATGGAAACTGGGAAGTAGTGGCTGGGGCATTAGAGGTAAGGGTGACTGCTGGGTCCTCTAACACCTCATTACATTATGTAGTAAGAAGCATGGACCCGACCAAATCTTTTGAGGTTCCATTGCTAGGATCTGAAAAACATCATAACAAGGAAAAACAAATCTATCTGCACATATGCATGCAAATCTGCCCCATTTAAAAAAGCAAAAGTTTGGTCAATAATTGATGGCTGACTGCATAAATGAGGCACCCTTGACACAATGAATAGAGAACCTTTAAGTTACAAAGCTATATTGACTGATTACCCTAGAAAAGTCACCTAAATCCATGAGTTGCCTCATTGATATCTAGGACACTGACATGTTGGATAATTTTTATATGGATCATACAGCCAGAATGTGTCAGTGACTGGATTTGAATGGAAACATTCTTGACTCTAAGGACAGCTCTCTGTCGATTACTGTTATGCTACATGCTTGTTATTCAGTTTCCTATTTTAGAAAATTATAATTGTATTACATGAATCTTTTTTTGTTAATAGATATTTTCCTTTGTCTATATATCAAATCAATGTCATCTCCATATACCAAATAATCTAACCTAATTATACATATGGATTAATTCCCTTAATTGTTTACAATGTGTATATAGTTTAATTTACAAGAGCATGTCTACTCTTCTAGGAACTTAAAAGACCAATTTTATGAAACATGGATATATTCTTTCAGTTCATTTATTTGGTAATGCATATATATATATACAGATATATATAGATAGGGATATTCATTTATTTGTTAAATATATATATATATATATATTTAACAAATAAATGAATATCCCTATCTATTTGCATCATCCAACCAATGATGTTTTCCTAGGAGGAGGCAAAATGTCTAATGCTTAATTGTTCTTGTAAATTATTGGGGTCATAAAACCAGCTTTTATAAACACAGTAAATAAATTCAATCTTGATTCAGTACCTATAAAAGTAATAATCAGCCAAATGACCAGCAGATGTCAGTACAGGCAAAATACACCTACCTTGTCATCATTGCTTCACTTTACCTAGAATTTAAGAACTAGAAGGAATTTGCTTCACTTTACCTAGAATTTAAGAACTAGAAGGAATCTTAGAGGTCATCCAGTCCAACTCCCTCGAATTTACAGATGAGAAAAATGAGTCCCAAAGGGATTAAATAAATTCTCCCATGGTCATGCTAACAATGGCTTGAGACTAGAAGAACTAACATCTCCCAGTTCCAAGCCCAGTTTTCTTTCCATTCGATTAGGCTACCTTATTATATACCTAGAATAATAGCTCGGTTTTGTCAGAAGCCTAAGAATTATGTCAAATAATAGTCATTGGGTTGTTTTTTCTCATTGATAACAGTGACTAGTAAAGAGAAAATTGCAACCCTATTGTTATTCACCATGTCTCTGAGATTTGGGTCATAGAATTTAGAACTATCAGAAACCTTAGGCATTATCTACAACTTTAATATTACAGTTGAGGAAACTGAAACCTAAAAAGGAAATATAGCGGAGCTTGTATTTAAACCTAAGTATTCTATTTGGCCACTGCTATCTATGTAATTCTGGATTCTATTAATTTGTATTCATTCATTCAATCATTCATTCTTTAAACAAGTACAATAAGGATAAATAAAAGGAATCCTCATCAGTTCTAACATGTAGCATGTCTAGAACTAGTTCTCTTTGGTGACATATTTATCCTAGTCCTTTCCTGTGGACCATGAACACTGGCTTAATCATGAAAGGCTTAGAATAATAGAACTCCTACAAAAGTACTTTGATCATCTCCCTCAAACTCCATGGTGGCTACAGTAGTAGGGAAGGAGGAGACTGTGTCAAAGCTTCATCTAAGGATTGGTCATTAAAACAGGAAGAATCACCCACTCAGTAGACTTTCAAAGGAGTCTCTCTTCCCTCTATCCTTCTTTCTCCTCCAACTCTAGAACTTGTGATAAGACTCTCTGTCTTTGTTTGAAGGGTGGCAGAGGGGTGGATACAGGGGTAAAATTGAGACAAGATCTAAATTGTTACTTCTTCTGTCTTGAATTTCTTTCTAGAGTACTGGTAACCTAAATGTCAATCTTTGATAGATATTTCAAGTCTTAAACTCAATCTTGTGAGTTTGGGAGGTCCAAAACTCTTGGATTCCTCAGCTGTTGCCAGTTACACTTGTGAGGAAACCTTCAACATCTACTACAGCACTTCCTGGAGAACAACAATACCACTGACAGGAAGAAGAACATAATCCCTGATCTGGTTTGTCAGAAGATAAGACCTTTGAGAGAAACAGTATAAAAATTGAGGAGAATATAAAATGCCTATTCAAGAGTTCACAAAATGTTTCATGTTCAGATGTTTTAAGTATTAACTTATCAGGAGACTAAATAATACTGTTACTGTTTTATATTTTAAGTTTTTTCTCAGATTGTGCTTTTGTGAGTCCTTTGCATATTTAACATTTCTTTTCTGTGAAAGAAGTAAATAAATGTCCTGTCCCTGTTCTGTACTTTGTACTTTGTATATGTACTTTGAGTATTTTTTCTATTCCCCTTTTGGGATGACTCTATGCATTAGACAAACCTAAGTTTTAAGTGTTTTCCACAGGTTTCTGTGAGAATGTAAAAAAACACAAATTTTGAAAGAGCCAGATTCCTGGAGATCAGGCTCCCTAGGATAGAACCTTGGCAATATATGGCTCCACAGATAAGGACCTTGAAAAGAAGTCAAGCACTCCAATTTCCCCAATTCTATGTGTGTTGTCACAACAGTATTTATCCAATACTCACTCTGTATCAAGCACTATGCTAAATTCTGCAGGAGATTTGAAAGAAATATAAAACACAGATTCTGTTCCTGTGGAATTTATCATTAGGGAAAAGAGTTAGCATGAAATTTAGAACTGGAAGGGATCGTAGAAATCTTCTATTCCAACTCCCTTACTCTACAAATGAGATAGAGAAGGTTAATTCATTCACACTTGCCTAATATCACAAAGGTCTCAGGTCATATAACTCGAGATTAATCATGAGCAGACAATTCTAAATCAATATGGCAGTTAGAAATGGTAGTGTGGTACAGACCATCCATCTGTCTATTTATACTTACACACCCAATATATGTATGTGTATATATGTATATGTATATCTGCACGTGTGTATATGTATACATAAATACAGAGAGGACACAATGGTAATGGAATTCAGAGTGGGAAAACTAATGTGATATTAAACTACTATATGGGAAACATGTAGGGAGTGAGTTTGAGCTGAATCTTATGGAGCAAGAATTTCATGTAAAGGGGATAGCATGAGCAAAATCACTGAGACAGGAAGAAACAGTGGTTATGGAGAATAAAGAAAGGTGATGATGATGATGATGATGATGATTTGCATTTATATGACATTTTAAGGTTTCTAAAGTTCCTTACATATGAGGTATATGCTCTGGGACTACCTCAAATACCTAAAAGCACTGGTAGCCTAAATCCCTAGAGCTTGACTCCTGCTTCTCTCCTTCATGTTCTAGCATATTTCTAAGAAGCTGGGAGTGTCATTTTAATGCTATAAATCATAAGCCCCTACCTATGTGTTTTTCCCATTGATAATCAGTTGGTATCAATTAGTCAGCCAGACAGTTAGCTTTCAGAAAGAGTACTAAGGTGATATAAGAACTATTGTGGTGTGCCATCCTCTCTCATTTATACGTATACAATAAGGGGTAAGTGGAATCAAGGATAGAAAGCACATGTGGCAAAGGGGTGACTCACAGTTCTTCACTATTTCTAGTTTGTCCTTTGGCTCCCATTGTATTCACTATTGTCAGACATTTCTAGGATGACAATGAAAATCAAAAAGTACAAATCTTCTAACTCTCCAAAATTCATAAGGTCCTCCTTTTGTCAAGAGAAGATTGCTTCTTCAAATCTCCTCTATCTTCCAAGTAATTTCTTTGAAGAATTTGATTTATCATTAGAATCTCTTGGATTCCACAGTAATTTTTTATTTTACATAAAGCCCACAGGGCATGACAGAATTTCTCCATCTAATCCCAATACATTTCCTGTATAGTTTCATTTTATTTCAATCAATTGCTTTTGCTTGCTTGCTTGATTCAATAGAGATATTTAGACCTTGTTCAGACCTAGTTCAGGCTTCTGTTATTCATTGTTAAAATTTCATAAGTCAAAACACACATGCTCACAAAGAGTTTGATTTATTGACTTGCAAATTATGCAAATTAACAATGTTAATAATGTAAACTAAATTTAAAAGTATGTGTATTTATATATTTCTTCCCTATACTATCCTCTAGCTCAGTTATTAAATATTTATCAGCACACCCTGGTTGCATCATACGAAGCAATTTTTTTTTTCTTACAGATGAGGAAACTAAGACTGAGAGAGATTAAGTAATTTACCAAGCCTCACTGAGTAAATTGAAACACAATTTTTACCCAGATTTTCTTGATTCCAAAGAATCCCATGTTCTCTCTATCCTTTTACACTGGAAAGGCCAAATGGAAGTAAGGGGATCTTTATTAAAGAGAAGTTAGTGATATGTAAGATGGGGTTAGCCTTGACTTGAAGTTTTAGGAGTCTGATTTTAATGAGGGGAAAGAAAGGGGGAACCCCATTTCTCAGTGCAAAGATCCCATGAGGTGTAGTGTCCCCTGTAAATGAATTTACAGGCCTGAAAACCTAGATTGATAAACAAAAGGTTTATTGTAGAAATTTGGAAGTAAAGCTCAGTTAGAAAGATGCCAGGGCCAGAGGTGGCCGCTGGGTGACAGGAACCATGTGTTGGTGGGAGGACTCCTGCAAAGAGAGGGCTCCAGTTCATTTCTTTTATACCTAGAAAATGATGGGCAATACTCCCTAAGTTCTTGGCGGGCTTTTCAGTTAGCTCAGATCAAGTGAAGGCTGGGGGAAGCTGACATAATAGTGGGGCTGGGCCCGGATATTCAAAGAGTGCCTTTGACGGGGATTTGTGAATCAAGGTCAGCCATGGGTTGGGCAATTAGAAAGGAATCTTAAAGGGACCTCAGCCCCCATTAATTTGATCTCATAGGCAATAGGAAAACACTATAGATTTTATTTTTTTTTTATTTTATTTGGTAAGTAGAGAACATGATTGTTTTACTGGATGGATCAGAGTATGCTAAGCTAAAGTTTGTCACTAAGCATTTTACTGGCAGCAACCCTAAAGAATCTGCACTAATTTTGGTCATTCATAGTAAAAAGTTCCCACAAAAATTAACTTGATAATTGATGCTCATCCTCAACTCACCCTGAGCTTAGGACCTATTAAAAACAATGCATACTCTAGCTACACAGTCCAAAGCAAATTTAGCTCCTCCAAAGTGATGGACAAAAACCAACTCACTGTGTTTGACTCCCTCTGAAATCTGGTTTAAATAAATGTTTGTGGTTGAATTTTTCTTAATCAGGAAACTACTGAACCACAAAACCAAAAGAAAAGAAGAAAAGGCCATAGTAAGAAAAATTGTATTTTTTTCTTTATTATTCTTCTAATGAAAAAAAGATACTGTTAATGGGACTGGTCCCATAAGGAACCTATTGTTCACATCTTTTTGATGTGACATGAATAAAGTTATGTTCAATTTTGTGCTTGGAGGGATTTGTCCTAGTCTTCCTTTTAACTTTAGCTAGCTAGCTCTTTGTGTATCAAAACAATACCTAGCGGCTTCTCCTTAGTTTCTTTAATAAATAAACTCTTTTAGTTAAAATAGTATTTTTCCTGAGTAAAGCAGATTTTTCCTGAGTCAAACTTTCTTGAGTACAAAACTGGGTAGGTTACATTTTAATTATCCAGGAATTCTTTTTTTTTCTTTAATAGCTTTCTATTTTTCCAAATACATGCAAAGATAGTTTTCAACATTCATTTTTGCAAAACTTGTATTACAAATTTTCCCTTCTCTTTCCCCCACTCCTTCTCATAGAGAGCAAACAATCCAGTATAGGTTAAACAAGTGCAATTCTTCTAAATATATTTCCGTATTTGTCATGCGGAACAATAAAAAACAAATCAAAGGGTGAAAGAAAAAAAAAAAAAGAGAAAAACAACCAACAACAAAACAAAAAAAAAAGTGAAACTATTATACTTTGAGCCACATTCAGTTTCCACAGTTCTCTTTTTGGATGCAAATGGCTCTTTCCATTACAAGATGGATTAGAATTACCTTGAATCACCTCATTGTTGAAAAGAGCCAAATCCATCACAGTTTGATATTCATATAAACTTGTTGTTGCTGTGTACAATGTTCTCTTGGCTCTACCCACTTTACTTATCATCAGTTCATGCAAGTTTTTCCATGCTTTTCTGAAATCAGTCGGCTCGTCATTTCTTATGAGACAATAACATTCCATTACATTCATATTCTATAATTAATTCAACCATTCCCTAACTGATGAGCATCTTTGCCACTACAAAAAGGGCTACTGCAAATATTTTTGCACATGTGGGTCCTTTCTCCATTTTTATGATCTCTTTGGGATACTGACTCAGTAGAGACACTGCTGGATCAAAGGGTATGCATAATTTGAAAGTCCTTTTTAGCATAGTTCCAAATTGCTCTCCAGCATGGTTGGATCAGTTCACAACTCCACCAAAATTGCATTAGTGTTCCAGTTTTCCCACCTCCCCTCCAACATTTATGATTGTCTTTTCCTGTCATCTTAGCCAAACTGAGAGGTATGAAATGGTTGTCTTAATTTGCAATTTTCTAATCAATACCGACTTAGGAATTCTTAAAAGATAGTCTAAGTATACCTTCCTCTTCCCCATGCCTTTCCCAATTCTCTAAATGGATTCAGAGTCTTTTCCTTAGAGCCAGAAGGATTGTATGTTAATCATTTAAAGGGTTGATATAGGGGCCTTTAATCAATAATATTTTTCTTTAGTTATCATAAGGTCCTTTATTTTATAAGGCAACTTTGTAAATCATCTTCTATTTAAACAATTCAGGTCATTAATGGAAAGAAAAAAAATTGAAACTAGTAATACCACAGAACAAGCACAAATGTAGATAAATGTAGCCTGTTTTCATTTGCTACTACAAAAAGTGATTAATGGATTTCCCAATTTTCCTAGATCATGTCAAGATTTTTCCATAAGTTAAGTTCAGTGCATTATAATACATCTAGGAATAAAAAATTTCACTAATGGCACAAGCATAGGTAGATAAGATGTTAAAAACCAAAGTTCTAGAACCTGAAAAAGCAGAGTTTAGAAAATTTTGATTCCTGCTAAGAGGGAAGCATATGGCTAGCTATTTTGCCCTCATTAGAGAGGGGTTACAATTATACCTATATATATTGTTATTCTAGAAGAAATAATTTTTAGGTTCAAGCTATATTCCCATTTGCTTACTCTTAACCATAAAGAATATGCCAGAACTTGATTCTCAACAAAAGTGCTGGTTACACAAAGACCATGACACACAGTAAACAGCAACTCATTTGCCCAAGCCAATAGCAAATGGAAGACAGAGAAATTGTAAGGATGAGAATATAATGAATAGCACACATCGTAAAGAATTCTCTGGCTTCAAGCAAGGTATTTCTACTCACCCAAGAGAATCCCAGATTATACCCAAAGGAAAATTTTCTGAAGCTTCTAATGCAGGAAGTTGGGGCTAGGGATATGATCAATGTGCCAATTTCTTCCCAGAATTTTTCTTTCAGGAACTACTCTTTGAAGAGAATCTAAAACTATATATGCTCTGCAATTTGGAACTATGCTCAAAAAGTTATCAAACTGTCCATACCCTTTGACCCAGCAGTGTTGCTACTGGGCTTATATCCCAAAGAGATCTTAAAGAAGGGAAAGGGACTTGTATGTGCAAAAATGTATGTGACAGCCCTCTTTGTAGTGGCCAGAAACTGGAAACTAAATGGATGCCCATCAATTGGAGAATGGCTGAATAAGTTGTGGTATATGAATGTCATGGAATATTATTGTTCTGTAAGAAGTGACTAGCAGCATGAATACAGAGAAGCTTGGAGAGAACATGAACTGTTGCTGAGTGAAATGAACAGAACCAGGAGATCATTATATACTTCAACAACAATACTATATGAGGATCAATTCTTATGGACATGGCTCTCTTCAACAATGAGATGAACCAAATCAGTTCCATTTGTTCAACAATGAAGAGAACCAGCTATGCCCAGCAAAAGAACTATGGGAAATAAGTATGAACCACAACATAGCATTTCCACTCTGTTTTTGTCTACCTACATTTTTTTATTTCCTTCTCAGGTTATTTTTACCTTATTTCTAAGTCTGATTTTTCTTATGCAGCAAAATAACTGTGTAGATATGTACACATATATAATATTTAACATATTTAATATGTATTGATCTACCTGCCATCTAGGGGAGGTGGTGGGGGGAAGGAGGGGGAAAGTTGGAACAGAAAGTTTTGCAAAGGTCAATGCATAAAAATTACCCATGCATATATCTTGTAAATAAAAAGCTATAATAAAAAGTAACAATAATAAACAAATAAATAGATAAATTAAAACTATATATGTTCTGTTTCATAACTAGAAAGATCTCTCCTTTCCCCAATTCTTACCAACTCTGCCCTTTTGTATGATTATGAGCAAGTAACTGAACCTCTTTAAAATCCTCATTGCATTCAGGCCAGTTCCAATAATCTTGTGATGAAGATAGTCATCTGTACCCAGAGAGAGGACTGTGGGAATTGAGTGTAAATCACAACATAATATTTTCACTCTTTCTGTTGCTGTTTGCTTGCATTTTGTTTTCCTTTTTGATCTCATTTTTCTTATGCAGCATGATAATTGGGAAATATGTATAAAAGAATTGCACCTCTTTAACATATATTGGATTACTTGCCACCTAGGGAAGGGGGTGAAGGGATGGGAGGAAAAAAATTTGGAACACAAGGTTTTGCAAGAGTGAATGTTGAAAATTATCTATACATATGTTTTGAAAATAAAAAGCTTTAATAAGAAAAAAAAAAGAAAGTTAAAAAAAAACCCCTCATCTCCAAAATGAAAATATCCTGGGGCAGCTAGATGACTCAGTGGATAGAGTGTTGAGCCTAGAGCTTGGAAGATTCATCTTCCTGAGTTCAAACACTTATTAGTTGTGTGATCATGGGCAAGACACTTAACCCTGTTTGCTTCAGTTTCCTCATCTATAAAATGAGCTAGAGAAGGAAATGGCAAACCATTCCAGTATCTTTGTCAAGACAACCTCAAATGGGGTCAGGTAGAATAGGACATGACTGAACAACAATGACATCTATTTCATAGAGTTGTACTAAGAAAAAGCAATTTGTAAACTGCAGAGTGCTATATAAATGCAAGTGGAACTTGGCAAGTAGGAGTTTTCCTCATTGGTATTTAATTCTATAAATGATATTCACTTCCAAAGGTTATATGGTATATAGAGACTCAGGAAATCTAAATTTCCATCTTGCCTCTGCTACTTAGAGCTATGTGACTTAATGTAAGTCTGGACCTCCATTTGGATCTTGATTCCATAAAATGAAGGGCTGAATGAACTAGATTGTTTTAAGTTCCTATATAGCTCTAAAATTCTATGATTCTATGAATTCAGTTACTCTTATTTCAGAAAATACTTGTTGAATTGTGCAAAGACTATGGTCAATACAAAGAATAGAGGAGGCAATGTGGTACCGTGGAAAGAGCAATAGATTTGAAGGTGGAAATTCAAATCCTAGTTCTGCCATTTATTATCTGTATGAACTTGGATCTCTCCTGGGTATCAGTTTTATCAAATATAAAATAAGGAAATAGGAAAATATATGGCCTTTGGGGTCTCTTCCATCTCTGATTCAATAATCCTATGAGTAAAATTTCACCCTTTGTTAGGTTTTTACTAAGGGCTAATGAGATAATGAGATATTAGGTTCTTACTAAGTGCTAAGTCGGTAGGTACTTAACAATTCTCCAGTTCCGGCCTTTAGAGGAGTTTTACTCCTTTGAACTCCTGGGGAGGAGCTTACATGTTTAGGAGGAGCAAGTTCATTGGTTGAAGTATTTTTCCCCAGAAGCCCTTGCGTTATCCCACACCCATTCTCTGGGAAGATAAAAGAGGGCGGCACTCCAGAGATAGAGTCTTGTCTGGGCCAGACTTGGGGTGGCTCTCTGGAGGGAGAAAGTCAGAGTTGGTGGCAGTTGAGACAGTAGATCTCCTCCCAGAGAGCGATCAGCAGTTTCTGGAGACAACAGTACATTACAACCCTTGCTCTCATGGAACTTACAGTCTAACAAGGTTGATAAGGTATAGTTAATGCAAGGTATAGTGTGAAAATATAATAAAGGATGTACAAAGGAGAAATTAATCATTCCTAGTTGGAGACTCTTACAAATTTTCATATAGGAACTGTCATTTGATCTGGGCCTAAGAGGATGGTTAGGAATGCTTGGTCCTCACTTTCTTTGACCCTCCAGGTGACAGCTAAGATTTCTAATGAAGAGTGGGAGCTAAACCATCTCCATCCTGGCATCATGACAACTCACAAATGGCAGACTTTGTGCTTACACTCATAGCTTCCTTTGTGTAACCTTAGATAACTGGACATCAACTGAGAAGAAGAAATATTCTGGTTTAGGAACAATTTTAGAGTCCATGAGATGATCAAGTGCAACTGACTGGCAGCATGGAGAGCTTCTTCATCAGGGAAGATGATTATCAAAAAAAGAGGAGAACAAGTCACTAACTTAACTTTTGAGAATATAGAATGAGGGAGACAGTAACAAGACAAGGTGAAATGTAAAAAGCCTAATCAATAGTCTGGCAGACTACTTTTTAAAAAAATAATAAAAACTTTATTTTTCCAAAACACACTCAAAGTTAGTTTTCAGCATTCACCCTTGCAAAACCTTCTGTTCCAAATTTTTCTCCCTTTCTTCCTCCCTCCCCTTTCCCCAGATAGTAAGCAATCCAAAATAGATTAAACATGTACAATTCTTCTAAACATATTATACATTTATCATGCTGCACAAGAAAAATCAAATCAAAAGGGGAAAAAATGAGAAAGGAAAAAAGAAGCAAACAATAAAAGGTGAAAATTCAGTCTCCATAATCTTCTCTCCAAATAAAGATGGTTCTTTCCATCATAAATCTATTGGAATTAGCAAACTACTTAAAAATAACTTTTTATTTTTCAAAATATATGCAAAGTTAGTTTTCAGCATTCACCCTTGCTAAACCTTGTGTTCCAAGTTTTTTCCTTTCCTCCCTATCTTCCTCCTTCCTTGGACAGTAGCAATCCAATATAGGTTAAACATGGTGTAATTCTTCTAAACATATTTCCATATTTAGCATGCTGCCCAAGAAAAATCAGATCAAAAGGGAAAAATTGAGAAATAAAAAAACAAGCCAATAACAACAAAGGTAAAAATATTATATTGTGGTCCACATTCAGTCTCTGTAGTCCTCTCTCTGGATGCTGATGGCTCTTTCCATCACAAATATATTGGAATTACCTCAAATTACCTTGCTCTTGAAAAAAGCCAAGTCTATCACAATTGATCATCACATAATTTTGTTGTTGCTGTGTACAATATTCTCTTGGTTCTACTCACTTCACTTAGCATCAGTTCATGAAAGTCTCTCCAGGCCTTTTTAAAATCATCCTGCTTATCATTTCCTATAGAACAATAATATTCTATTATATGCATATACCATAACTTATTTTTTATTAAAGTCTTTTAATTTTCAAAATATATGCATGGATAATTTTTCAACATTAATCCTTGCAACATCTTGTATTCTAATTTCCCCCTTCCCCCCCCACTCCCTCCCCTAGATGGGCAAGAAATACAATATATGTTAAAGATGATAAAAATATATGTTAAATCCAATATTTTTTACATATTTATACAATTATCTAGCTGCACAAGAAAAATTAAATCAAAAAGGAAAGAAAATGAGAGAAAAAATAAAATCCAAGCAAACAACAAAAAGAGTGAAAATGCTATGTTGTGATCCACACTCAATCCCCACAGGCCTCTCTCTTGGTGTAGATGCCTGTCTTCATCACAAGATCATTGGAATTGGCCTGGATCATCTCATTGTTGAAAAGAGCCACATCTATCAGAATTGATCATCATATAATCTTGTTGTTGCCGTGTACAATGGCCTACTGGTTCTGGTCATGTAAATGTCTTCAGGCCTCTCAGAAATCATCCTGCTGATTGTTTCTTATAGAACAATAATATTCCCTAACATTCATATACCATAACTTATTCAGCCATTCCCCACTCAGTTTCAGTTCCTTGCCACTTCAAAAAGGGCTGCTACTAACATATTTAAAGATGGAGGTTCCCTTCCCTTTTTTATGATGCTTTTGGATTAGGGATCCCTTAGAGACACTGCAGGATCAAAGGGTATTCAGAGTTTGGCAAATTGCTTCTTAAAAGGATTAAGTAGCAGCCTCACTTTAGATTCTAACAGTAGTTACAAATTGAGTTATTGAATGTCAAAGTGCACTGGGAAGGGGATTAGAAGTAGAGAGAGAAGGTACCCCAGTACCATAGTAAAACATAGTTTAAGAGTCCAAAATGGAATGTGAATTAAGACAGGGCTACTGCGTAGGTGAGTACTTCTGAAGTGTGAATTCCACAACTAAAGGGATCTTCCAAAATGGAAAGTTTTTTCTGGAGCATAACAGAGGAATCTGGATTGCAGCCTGTTGAGAAATGAATATTGAAGAACTAAATAACATAATGAAGTGGTTTAGGAGAAAGAGAATTGAACTAGGAAAAAGGTTGTATGGTCAGGGGCAAAAATGCTGGATTTGGAGTCAGAGGACCGGAACTTTTTTATTTATTTCTGATGTACTCAGGCAGTACTGTTCTATTTATTCATCTGTAAAGTGAAGTCAGACTAAATGATCTCAAAGGTTTTTTATCAGCTCTATATCCATGACTGGAAACCTAAATTGTAGCTGTGTCATTAAAAATCTGAAAGCCTGGAATTTAAAGTCTCTGAGTGCAAGAACAGTTTTATTTTATCTTTTTATCTCCAGGCCAAAAGGAAGCACATAAGAGTGACTAGATACTTGATCTATGAGTCTGGAGATTTTGTTTTTCTTTTTTTCTGGGAGAGGGGGAGATGGGAGGAAGAGGAGAAGGAAAAAGGATAGATTTTCATTGATTAAAAAAATTTAAAATTTGTCACATCTTTATTAAAAAACAAAACAAAACAAAAGACCAGTGGCTCTCTTTAATTCTACCAGAATTAAATAGCAAATCTTTCGTTCAGTTTTTAAAGTTTTTCAGACCTGATCCCTTCTGACTTTCTAGTCTTCTTTTACATTACTCTCTCCTTCAAGCATTTTACAATCCAGTAACACTAGCCTTCTCAAGACACTTCATCTCTATACTCTGGGCATTTTCACAGGCTCTCTTCCATGTCTGGAATTCTCTCTACCTTTCTTACTGTCTCCTGACTTTCTTGGCTTCCTTTAAGTTCCAGCTAAAATTTCACCTACAGTAAGAAACCTATCCCAATCCCCTTGAGTGCTAGTGCTGCATGATTATCTCCACTTTATCATATATATATATATATATGCACACACATATATCTTAATTGTACATAATTATTTGCATGTTATCTCCATCAATTAGATTTCTCATGATCAGGAACAGTTTTTTGCCTTTCTATCCCCAATGCTTAGCATAGTGCCTATCATACACTGAGTGATTAATAAGAGTTCAGTGCTCCCAGACAACACTCAAAGCTTTACAGAACAGATGTAGCTATGCAGTGATGGAACATTACTTGAAATTTCCTTCTGCTACAAAATCACCGATGTAATCAAGATTAAAAACAAAACTCCAATAGTGCCTATAGCATCTAGAAATATATGAAGAATTAATGATTTTTTTGTTTGGTGGAAGAGAGATGATAGCCCTGGGTTTTCACTAATGTGAAGAATTCCTGATATGAAAACACCAATTCAGATCATCAACTAGTCTGTAACTTATCATTTTAGAGAATTTCGTGGGAGAGGACTGTGAGATTAACTTGCCCTTGATCATACAGCCAGTGTGAACCAGATCAGAGGGAGGACTTGAACCTGAAGTGTCCCTGACTCCAAGGCCAGCCCTGTGTAATATACCAAGCTGCTTCTTGGAGCCTGGAATTTCACAAAGAGAAGCTCTTGGTGCAAACTTCCTCCATTAATGCAGATCACAGACCATTTATATAGACAGTGGTTAAAAAAAAATCTGATTTGAATTTAAAGTTAACCAACTTCTTTGCTTTAAAGTGAGGGTGCTCACATCTACCTTTCCTAGCTCATAAAGGACCTGAGAAGACAACGTACTTCAAAGTACTTTGAAATGACAAAGCTCTCTTCTCCCAGAAAAACATTGTATCTCCAAAGTGAGTTAATAAGTTTCCAAAGTTCCAGGGAAATCTTTCAGACCGCTAGATAGACTAATGCCAGTTCTTTCTAACAATAAGGCCCAGAGGGGACTCACTCACTACTCGAACTCTTGCTTTCCTATGTTTCTCCAACTCCCCAGTCCCCAGCTTTCAGCCACCCTTCTGTTATCCTAGAGAATCAGGAAAAAATGGGAAAGGAGATGCTGTGTGCTGCCCCACCTAGGGAGCTCCCCTTCCCGCGGGGAGGACTGGGTTTGTGCCTTTTTCCTGCCCTAGTCCCTCTCTCTTTCTCCAGCCGGGCTGGAAGGAGGAGGGAAGAAGAGGAGGCGGGAGCGGGGGCGGGGGCGGCGCCAGGCAGCCCGGAGGGGCTGGGAGTAGGGGACAGACACACTCGCACACCCACACAAAGAGCGGTTTGGAGCTAAGATACCGCGCGCTACGCCGAGGGCTGGCCCGGGGTCTGGACTGTGCCTGGACTCGTCGCCCCCAGCCTCTCTTGCCCATGGCTCCGAAGGGGCCTCCGCTCTAGTCCCGAGCCCGAGATCCTAGGGGGCCGACATGCTGCAGCTTCCCCAAGAGGGCTGATCTAGAAGAAAGAGCGCCCGGGAGTGGCGAGAGGCGGGGGACACCTGAGGTAAACTGAGCCGCCCTGGGGGGCGGATGTTGAGGGTTGAGCCCCAGGGAGAAGGGAGAAAGTGCTCCTGCTCTCGGTTTCCCAGTAACAGAAAACCTTTGACCTTGAGTTGGTGGACGACGGGAGGGGTGGAGTGTAGGGAAGAGATGTTCTGGGACCTGGAGACCATAAACCAAAAAGAGGGATGGAGAGCTTTATGGATCCAATTTGTTGCGGAGGAAAGAGCACCCGAGGGCGTCCCCCTTTCCTTCCTACGGGAGCCTCTTCTTTCTATCTCTTTTCTAGTTCTGGGCGCATCCCCTCCTCAGCGTCTTTTTCTCCGCTCTTTCTTTTCGGATTCTCCGACGTAGAGGCCGCTTAGAAAGTTCCTGCTGAGTGAGTAAGCTTGTCTGTGTCTGAGGGGCTGAGGCTGTGCGTGGGACTCGGGGTTGTCGCCCAAGTTCCGGCTCCTTCTCCTCCACGTGCGGCTAGCGGGGTCCACTTTTGCGTCTTGCATCGTCCCAGAAAGCTGCCTGCTGGCCGAGCGTGGGACCACCCCTTTCCTCTCCTCCCCTCCCCCCGTCATGCGCCCACCATAGCTGTCCCAATACTGATAACTCGGGCATTTGACTAAACCTTGTCTTGGCCCAGGTTTTCCTTCTGGGAGCGCTTCTCTTTTTTAGAGAGAACGCTTTCCACTACCCATCCCAAGAAAACTCCGATCCCCCTGAGGCCTGAGTAATGTGTATTGCTGTCAAAACGGACTGTCTGGTTTCCCCATAATCTTTCTATTAATAGTCGGGAAGGTGATCAACCAATTGCTGCTTACTGAATGGAATTCTCTCCACGTTCGTTCAAATTTCAGTTGCAGAAGAGGGGGAAAGAATAATAGCAAACAATTAGTGTTTTAAGAGTTTCAGGACACTTTCCGAACATTTAGTTTTATCCTCAAAATTATCCTGGCAACTAGGTGTTGTTTTTATGCTCGTTTTTCCGATGAGGAAACTGAGACAGAGAGCATAGATTCGGATTTATCCTAATGTTAAATTCAGTCCTGTCCACTAATTGCCTGAAAAGATCTATGAAGAACCCTTGTAATTAAAAAAAATGCTGTGAATCTATAAGAAAGCATCACTTGTTTTGCAGAGTTATCACCTTAGGGACTCAAGCTTGCCTACTGTTTAATTGCTGGGCTCCTATGTTACAGAGGCCTCTTTCCTTCATTCTTGAGTATCTCTTAATCTTTATAAATTAACTGATTCTTAATCCTAATCTGTCATTTTTCACTTAAGAGAAAAGGTTGTAATACTGTTTTTAAAAATGACTATATGGAAAGGTATTGGTAGAGCAAATTCTTAACCTTTTTGTGTCATAGACCCTTTTCTGGGGTCTTATTGACTTCCCTGTAAAGCTTAGGGAGTCCTCAGAATAGTGTTTTAAAATCCATATAATAAAATATATGCATTTACAGAAGAAATCAATTATATTGAAATACAGTTGTCAGAAAATTGAAACTAACAAATTTACAAATGTGAGTTAAGGAATTCCTGTGCTTGAGTGTCCATCTCTGCCTTATAGTTTCTTGGAAATGAGCAGCTTTCTACTTTTCATTTATTAGGTTAAGTATGGTGTATACCATAGTTGATTGCTTTGGGGGCACAGAAATGTTTCTAATGTGTTCATTTTTATAAAATATTCATTGTCATAATGTTAAGTGTGTTTTCTATTATTAAATTTTTTGGGGATTTTGATAAAGTTATAAAGAATTGGCAGTGTATTTTAAGTTCCCTAAAATGGTGTACTTAAAGTCCTTTCCAAGAATTGACTTTTGCAATGATTTTAGTGTTCTTTTTTTGTTGTTGTTTATCTAAATTTAAGAATTTGGTGCAGGGGTTTTTGATTTGTTTTCACATTTGAATTCGTAATGCTAACTTTGTTAACTTCTACTGCAAAGACAGTATCTCTTGCATCATCTGAAAACTTTTTTCCCTGGGGGAAAAAATGTACCAAAAAAAAAAAAAGATAGTTGTGCATTGATTGGGCAGAAGTATAATGTTAATGAAGCTGAATTAGTTTCATTTTTAGACATTATCCACATCATCCACAAAAACTGTGGTATTATTTTACAGTTACTACAATGTGGTGACTTCTGCTGTATCCAAATTGCTTTTCTCATCTTTTAAAAAGCACACCTTCAAAATAGTGATAGTATGAGAATTTTTGTATTCTTTGTAGCAATGTTGATCATTGTAAAAGGTTTATGTATGACTGGATAAAATAATAGTAGAAATTCTGTAGGATCTTTTATTTTTTCAAGTTACTATATTATTATGGGTTAGCTTTCCTTCTGGGAAATAGCATAATTTAGTGGAAAAAACATTAAACCATGGAATTAAGAGACCGCTGAGTAAAACATTGTCCGTAGAGAGTTGACCTCAAAATGAGGCAAACCTGGGTTCAAGTTAGCCTTTGACATTTACTGTATATTGCCATAGCTTTGGGTTAATTGGCAGAGATGGTGCTGATCTGCATGGGTGAAAGGAGTTTTTCTCACCTAGAGTTCCCTTTACCAATGAAGTCACATGGCTAGTCACTATACCTACTAACCTTCTGAGTGGTTCAATTTCCTTTTCTACAAAATGGAGGCAATAATTGGCCTTCGTTCAAGGAGAAACCCCTAGTATTCAGAAAATATGTGAAAATGTTTTAACCCTTTGAGACTATAAAAACCTTTCAAATCTATTATAAAGGAACATACAAGAGCATATCAAAACACCTTTGTTTTCATATTGGAATTTTGTTATAAAAATATTGCTTGTATTATAAATTGGAAATGTTTTTGTTCTAATAAAGCTAAGGATGTTTTCTTCCCAATCCCATCTCCTCAAATCCTCCATAGGAAAGTTTCACTATCTTTGTATGGGTATGTCTGCCTCTTTGGCACAATCTGTTGAAAAAGTTCATTTTTGTCAATATATGTACTTTAAAGGTGCTTGGACAGAAGCTATGTTAAAATAAATCCATAAGGCAGCTTCTGCATTTTTTTCCCCTGCTTCCTTGGAAGTAGGTCAGATGAATGATCCTCTTGATGGAGAGGAAAGGACAGGAAATTACTTCTTTAGTACTAAAAAAAAAAAAAAATGATGGGTAGGCATATTGAGAACTGCTTCAACCCCAGTACTTTCTGTCTATCTTTTGAATGTATTGCTTAATTTCATAGGCTACATCTTGCTCTTAGGCCCGGTCTCTACCCTCCCTTCGTTCTTGCTCCCCATTCATTTTCAAGTTCCATGCTGATCTTCATACCATAGTTCTTTTACCCAAAACAAATACTTCAGTGCTCTTTGTTTGTTTAAGAAATTAATTGCAATCCAGGATTCATATGCATCCTTTGCATACCAAATTCAAAGAAGGAAGAAAAAAAAAAAGAATAAGATGATCAGGTTGAAAACCCAGTAGTTTTCCTTGCTGTATATTCAGCTGTAATCCATTAGTGGCTTAAAGTGTTGTTTATATTAGTGAATAAAACTGGAAATTCTGTATGAGAAGGGTTAGAAATGGATTTTAGTTAAGATTCCATAGAGATTAAAGAATAATAATTCAAATCCCTTTTGGCAAGTTTCAGAAAACAGTAATTTACTTCAACAATCCTTAAAGTTCATATATCTATATTTGTATCTGTATATACACACAGATACATGTTTGTTGTTTTTTTTTTTTTCTCCTGAGACAATTGAAGTTACATGACTTGCCCAGGGCCACACAGGTAGGAAGTATTAAGTGTCTGATGCTGGATTTGAACTCAGGTCCTCCTGACTTCAGAACTGGTACTCTATCTACTACTATTCCATCTAGCTGCCCCTGATCCATTTATGTTACATATTATTATTACATATGTAACACTTCATATGAACAAGTAAATGTATATATGTTTAGCAGACACAGCATCATATATGCATATATCTCTTTTGCAGATAATTGATTTTGTACATAATTTGTACATAATTGTTTCCATGTTGTTTTCTCCATTAAACTATGAGTTCTTGAAAGCAGGCTTGGTTTTCTGCCTTTCTTTGTATCTTCAGCCTGACACAGAGTAGGTGCTTTACAAATGTTTGATGATTGACTAATTCTATATGTATATGTATGTATGTATGAATATATGTTATATGCTCAAATGTTCACATATATATGTAAATTTTTGTTGTTCGGTCATGCCTCACTCTTCGTAACATCTTTTGGGGTTTTCTTGGCAAAGATACTAGAATAGTTTGTCATTTCTCTCTCCAGCTTATTTTTACAGATGAGGAACTGAAACAGAGTTAAGTGACTTGACCAGGGTCATATAGCTAGTAAGAATCTGAAGCCACATTTGAACTCAGGAAGATGAGTCTCCCTGATTACAGGCCTGGTGCTCTGTCCCTTGTGTCACCTAGCTACCCAATATATGTGGTGTTAAGTATTTATTAAAACAATTATTTTAAAAATGTTTAACTTTGCTGTATTTTTATTGCTCCCTTATTTCCTTCCAGCTGGGAAGTTTACCACTATCTACCACATCATCTCTATTCCAGCTTCTCATTGGATAGAAAGTTGGCATATAAGGGCAATGCTAGCAAATTAGAAATGCAGTATGCTAATAGGGCTATATACCAGAAGCTATTTCCAGACTCTTGGCTGTTATATTCTAGAATTTCATCATGGGAGGAAATCAGGTAGTGTCACTGGGCTGCTAGTTTGCTTCTTCCTCTTGTGGTTTTTCAGTCATGTCCAACTTCCTGTGACCCAATGGAGATTTTCTTGGCAAAAATACTGGAGTGGTTTGCTATTTCCTTCTCAAGTGTGTCCCCATTTTATAAATAAGGAATTGAGGCAAATAGGATAAAATGACTTCTCTAGGGTCATAGAGCTACCAAGTGTCTGAACTCAGATCTTTCTGACACCAGGTTATGTGCTGTATCCATTGCACCACTACTTGCCTTCTCCTTCCTCTTAGCTTTCTTGAAATATAAAAGTAGCCAATAAACCAGAAGCTAGCTCAGTACTAGACTTTGGCCCAGGCATTCAGTGCTTAGTCTTATTTCTCCCCTCTCATCTGAACTTTTAAGGATACACACATTTTAAGGATTGAGTCTAGGAGGTGCTTTAGTATCCAAAGTGGAAAAACAATTTTATGTTTATTATCATTGCCATAGTTAGAACTATAGATTTAAACCATAAAGGCCATCTAATCCAATTCTCTTTTTTAATAGATGAGTAAAGTAAGTCTGAGACAGGTTAAATGACTTGTCCATAGTCTCTTCATTCTCATGCATATGTAGCTTTGCCCCTTTGTCCCCATCCTGGACAGTAAATTACACACAGTACAGCAATGCTATCTCATCTAAGCTTTTCCATGGTCCAGTACTGTCCTTCTGTGCATAGTGGGTGCTTTATATGTTTGTTTAATTGATATCTGTTCTGATTCTATATAATAAGGTCCAAGTGGAAGGGCAGTGACTTGTTTGTTTCTCTGAGTAAGTCTTGTGACAGAGATGTGCCTTCAGGAATTGTTAGGGAGGACAGGTGCCTCATTACCATATTACTTTTTTTTTTTATTATTAGTGCTAGTACCTGTACCAGTCACCAGTTTGAAGAGATTGATGGAGACTAAGTTTGTTCCTAGGAGCCTTTTGCTTTGTGAATGTGTAAATCATTCTGAGTAGCATTATATGATCATATAATATGGTGCAGTGAAGAGAATAATAGGAAAATCTAGATTCAAATCTTCCCTCATTTACTACCTCTGTAACCCCTAACAAATCACTTAACCTTATCTTCAATTAATAAGGGCCAATAATAACATCTACATTTTAAGGGTTGTTTGGTGAGGGTTAAGTGAAAAAATGTTTGTAAAGTTCTTTATAAATGTTGTGATGGGCAGGTGGTACTATGGATAGAGTGTCCTATCTGGAGAGAGTAAAGATCTGAGTTCAAATTTGGCCTCAGACACTTAGCTAGCTGTGTGACCCAGGACATGTCACCCAGCCCTGTTTGCCTTCATTTCCTCATCTGTAAAATGAGCTGGAGTATTCCTTGGAATATTCCTTGGAAATTCCTTGGAAAATCACAATGGGATAACAACGAGTCAGGCACAGCTGAAACTACAGAGATAGACTCCCAGTACAGCTATAGCTGAACAATTTATTACTCTCAAGCCAAACTGGTGATGAGTCTCTCTGGAGGGTAGGCTGACCAATTCTCAAAGGAGGAGAACAAAGCCTCTCATTAGACTCATCAGGTTAGTAAGACCTGGGGAAGCTTGTCTGTCAGAAAACTAGGATCACCTTCATGCCACAGGGAAGCATTATAGTAAGACTTTAGCTGTGGAAAAATTATGATTAATAAAATCATTAACATGAATGAACCACTGGATAAACCCATTAGACTCGTGTAGGCTGGATTTCCTTGAAATCATCAAAATTACTGGACATTAGAGCATAGTTAAGTGATGCAGTGGATTAAATCAAGAAGATTTGAATTTGAATATGGCCATCTACTCACTAGCTTACTAGTGTGACCCTGAGCAAGGCATTTAGCCTTTTTTTTTTAACCTCAGTTTTCTCATCTGTAAAATGGGGATTATACAGTATCTAACTCACAGCTTGTTGTGAGAATCAAATGAAATAATCTTGTAAATCTTGTAAAAAAGCATTTAACACAGTGCCTGGAATATAGTATATACACAATAAGTGTATATAAATGCTAGTTGTTTCTGTTAGCTGGAAATGTGACATTAAGGACCCTCTAGTCTACTTAAGGTGCTTTTTTTGTATGTTATAGATCCCGTGGATAATCTGATGAAGCTTCTGGACTCCTTTTAAATGCATAAAATAAAATACATAAAATTACGAAGAAAACTGGTTACACTGAAATATAGTTATAAATTTTATAAGCAGTACATTTTTTTTCTTTTTTTTCCTTTTTTGATCTGATTTTTCTTGTGCAACATAATAATTGTAGAAATATGTATAGAAGAAGTGTACAAGTTTAACATATATTGGATTACTTGCCATCTAGGGGAGAGGGTAGAGGAAAGAGGGAAAAGATTTAGAACACCAGGTTTTGCAAGGATCACTGTTGAAAAATTATCCATGCATATGTTTTGAAAATTAAAATTTTAATAAAAAATTTAAAAGTAAGGTTATTGACTCCAGGTTAAGAATCCTCAATCTAACTAAAAACCCCTCATTCTAAAGATGAGGGAACTAAGTTAAAATTTCCAGTACTTATTTTGTAACCACTTCACTCATTCCTAGCTGAAATTTTCAGTAGATATTCAAATATGTAGTAGGCTTCCTTGTGGTTTTTCTAATCCTGGGGTTATTTCTAATCCCAGAGAAATTTTTCAATACAACTTTTCTATTCTGAACTTTTGTTTCTATTGTGAACTATTTATGATTTTCTGTGTACTATGGCCTTGATGATTCAGGTTAGAGTAAGTTTTGTAATAAGGCACTTATCAGAAAATTATTTATTCCTGATGGCTAGGAACCAAGCATATTCAATAAATTAAACAGCTAAACTCCTCTACTTCCAACTATCTCCTATCTCTTTTGTGGATGTCACAAGTTGCCTCACTCAGGTTAATGTTACTTGAAAATGCTTCCCCTCCCCCATCCTGTGCATCTCATTTTATTAGATTCCTCATCCCTAAGTCTTCCTGTGGATTTTGGTGAAATATCATGGCTAGAGTATATTAAAGCTAGTTGTCATTCTGGATTTGTATCCTTAATTTAGTTCTTCTTTTACTAGGGACTCTTAGAAAGAAATTAATGCTTGTATCCTTTCTCTGTGATTATTCTAAATAGGAAGGTGGGTAGAACAGTGGATAGAGCATTGGATTTGGAATGAGTAGATCCTGAATTCACATTTGACTTCATACACTTAGCTGTGGGACCCTAGGTAGTCACTTAATCCCTAAGTGTGTCAGTGTCCTCATCTGTAAAATGTGGATAATAATAGCCTTTACCTTTCAAGGTTATTATGAGCATAAAAGGAGATATTGTTTCTAGCATACTTCATAAATTTAAGGTACTATGTAAATTGTGGATGTTATTACTATTAATTTATCTTTGCATATTTTGTTTATACATAGTTGTTTGTATGTTATCTTGCCAATTAGGCATGGCAAGGATTATTCTTGTCTTTTCTTTTTATTCTTATCACTCAGCACAGTGTCTGGCACATAGTAAGTGCTTAAATAAAATGCTTGTAAACTTGGCTGCTGGATTTATAAAATGGTAGGTCTTTTCCAATCATTGTTTAATTTTACCCTTGTGCTAGATTCCTGATTGGTATTCACAACTACTACATTTAATTGTGTTTATTTGATTGAAAGCAAGGAGGTCTTCTTGTAGCAATATTTGTCTTTTACTATTAAAAAAAATTCATTAAAATAATGAATTTTTATCTGTTAAATGAGTGACCTCCATAACTAGCAGTTTATTTGGTGTTCATGTTTAACTTACTGGATGGCTTATCTTTAAAAGACAAAACCAGAAATATTAATTCCTTTGGATTGAAGAATCTTTTTATACACATTGAGGACAAACAAGATCAGCCAGCCATGTTTGATCAACCGTATTTGATCAGTAATGTTTGAGCAAGTGCTGTTCAGGCTTCTAATTGCATGTGCTAAATTTCAGATTTTAATGCATGAGCAAGCATGAGCTGGGGAAGAATTGTTGTTAAGAATGTTGTTGGCCTTGGGGTGAAAAATACTTTGGAGATTTTACATGCTACATTTTTCAGAGCTTCCCAGCTTTTTTCAGTTGGTCAAAAACAAAAAGGTTTGTACCCCGATGCTGGGTTATAAGAAGTATTTTGCTGACTTACAGCAAAAACCACAAAATAGATTGCCTTAAGTTGGGGACATGATTTTTTTTGGTAGTTGTTCATATTAATATAGGGTTAGTATATATTGGCATATATTTGTTCTACTTAATGTGAAACTGATCTTTCTTGATGTTGAAACTCATAGAGCCTGAGTTTATGTATGCTGTTTTTTCTCCAAGGTTGTAATAACTTCTTCATTCCCATGATACATCTCCCTTGGACCCAAGAGCCCTATACTTGTTCCACAGAAAGATTTGCTATATATTAAAAACATGGAAAATCTTTCCATGAGGTGTTGGGATCACTTCCTCCCCCCAAAGTTCTTCCTAGTAGTAGAATAAAAACAAGACAAACATATCCAAAAACTCTGTATGGCTTTATAAAACTGTAAGGTTTCATAAAGAAAAGGAATCTACAGTAGTCAATAACTGTAGATGTAGAGTTAGAATTGTAGAAAAATCAGCTATCATAAAAATATACACACTCCAGCTTAGTCCTTTAAGGAGAGAAGAGGGGAAGGGAAGAAGGGAGAGAAAGTCACAAAGAAAAGAAAAAGGAAGGTGGAGTGGGAGAAAGAGAGAAGAATAGAGAGAGCAATATTTGGGGTAAAAAAATCCCATCAAGAATATAAAAACCTTCCTCCAAAAATGTGCAAAAAAATTCCAAAAGTACCCTTCAACAAAAATTTGAATTAATAAAATGATAAAGAAAATTATAAACTCCAAAATATAATGTGTTAAAACATGCATGTTACCTTTAATTGAAGATGAATAAAAATATCATGGTTGTTTTCCTGTCCACTTTTAATAGTTTTCTTTTGCATATTGAAGGGTAGGTAAATTGTATGCAAAAAAAATTTTTTAAAGTAAAACCTAACATACATTCTAACATTTTGAATCCGTTCCAAAAGCATGTACAGAAACACTACATTGTTTAATTTCATCTTGTCAATTTAACATTATTTTTTTAAAGAATGGAAACAGGAAGGTTAGAAACAGCACTCTCATTAGCTTCACCTGTCTAAAATATAATGTATTTCCATGAATATTAGAGATGTTCATAATTACACATAACTTTATTATTAGCAGCAGTTAGAGGTTGCATAAACTAGGAAAATTTCCTCACCCAGACTCTGAACAGATTTTTAGACAAAGAAGAAACCCTCCTCCGCATAGTATATGTAATCAAGTTCTCTCCCTAGAATTTTTTATCTTGAATAAAATACTACGTCAAAGATTCCATCTGGCTAGCTGGAAAAGGTCTGGATGGTACTGTAACCAACAACAATATTTATAATAAGATAAAAGTAGTGAAGTCTTGTGATTTTAGTGTGTAAGTTGATCTCCAAGGCTCAGGAAAGAAACAAGTTTGTCTTCTGTGTGATGATAACAAGGAGGAAGATAATACAGGAAGATGCCTCACTCTGTACTCCCTAGAGACTAATTAAATGAAGGTTCTGTTTAGATTAATCCTTGGGGGTCCATTCTAGAATCTGGGTTAACCAAATAAAAATTCTAACCCTTGCACTTAGTTTGGGAATATTTCTTGATTGTCTTTTGGGTAGAACTATAATCCATAACAAGTTTGGTTACGTTCAAAGGGTTTAGAGCCTAGTTAACCTTGCCTGAATTGATACATAATGGGACTGACTTCCAGGGAAAAAAAGAGAAAGAAGAAAGACATAAGGCTAACTAATGGTATTCATCTGATTATTCTCTTAAGTGATGGACCTGCATACTTTTACTTTCCAATTTTTGTTTATTACACCCCAGAGTGATTTATCCAATACAACAGTCATTTCATGACTAAACTTAGTCTGAATTTTACATTATTGTGTCTTTAAATCCTGACTTTAAACCACCACTTGTGCTAGTCATGGGTTCCATGAAAACTTCCCCAAAATTTGCCTGTTTCTTAGAGAGCTGTAACAACTTATGATTCAGATTTATAATCATATAACATTTGTGTAGTACTTTAACACCTTTTGTAAGGCAATTTATTTCCAGGATCTCACTTGGTATGGCCACCTGTAATATACAATATAATCAGTTTTAAAAGTGCCAGCTATCCGTGTATGAAAGGTAAAGAAAGCAAGAAGAATCAAATGATTTGTCCACCATTTAACAACAGTAAGACTTGATTAGACAGGAAGGAGCAGGAGTTCAGCTAGTTAAGGGAAGTATATCCTCCCTTGTCCACATATTTTTTTTTTTGAGCTTAAGAAATGAAACAAGCTTTTCCATGATATGGTAAAATGGGAAAAAATGATACATGAAATTTCCAGTTCTGTTATGCACACTTGCTATTCCTTTAAAATATATAAGAAAATTATCATGTGAATTTCTTTTTTTATCTTCTCTCACCTTACTTCATGCTAGAGATGGCTACTACTAGAAACAAGGGGGGGTGTGTGTGTGTGTAAAATCATTCTTTGTATATTTCTATTAATTCTTTCTGAGAATACAGGTAGTATCTTCATAGGTTTTTTTGGTAATTAATTTGGATATTTATAATAGACAAAATGACTTAGTTGTTCAAAGTTTTTCTTAAAACATTATTGCTGTTACTGTATACAATGTCCTCTTGGTTGTGTTCATTTCACTCGTCATTATTTCATGCAAATCCATCCATTTTTTTTAAATCATCAAGTTAATCATTTCTTATAGTATATCATGATCATATGCTACAACTTGTTCAACCATTCCCCAATTGATGAGCATCCCCACAATTTCCAGTTCTTTGCCACTACAAAGAGAGCTGATATAAACATTTTTGAACATAGAAGTTTTTTTTTTCCTTTTTACCTAATCATCTTTGGAATTACACCTAGTAGTGGTATTTCTGGGTCAAAAGGTATACACAATTTAATAATTCTTTGGGCAGAGTTAGAGATTGCTCTCCAAAAAATTAAATTAGCTCCCAGTTCCATCCAATTCCACCAGTAAATTAATGTCCTGATTTTTCCATGACATTTGTCATTTTTCCTTTCAATCACATCCAGCAATCTGATAGGCGTAAAACGAAATCTCAAGGTTGTTTTTAATTTGCATTTCTTTAATCAAGGATTTAGAACAGTTTTTCATATGACTATAAATTTTTTGGATTTCTTCATCAGAAAACAGCCCCTTCATATCCTTTAATCTTTTATCATTTGAGGAATGACTTATATTCTAATTGATTTGACAAAATTCTTCACATATTTGAGATATGAGACCTTTATCTGAGAAACTGTCTATAAAGCCCCTCCCCAATTTTTGCTTTCTTTCTGATCTTAACTTCATTGTTTTATTTATACAAAACCTTTTAAATCAGTGTAATGGAAATTATCACATTGGTATCTCTTGTTTATTCATAAATTATTTGTCTATCCATAAGTCTGATAGGTACTGTGTTGCATGTTCTTCAGATGTTCTTGTAATCCCTCTCATTATGTCTAGATCACGTATCCCTTTTGACCTTATATTGATAAATGGTGTAAGGTACTGGTCTATGCCCAATTTCTGCCAGACTGCTTTCCATCTTTCTTAACAGTTTTTTTTTTTTTTGGCAAAATAATAAATATTTATTCCTCAAACTTAATTGTTTTCACTAGTCAAGCAGAAGGTTACTACAGTAACCTTTACAGTCATTTGCTGCAAAATTATATTTTTACTTTGATTCACTGATCTACCTTTGTATTTCTTACTATAAAAGAATTTTGATAATTACAACCTGATAATATAGTATACGATCTGGTACTGCTAAACTTCCTAATTTAGGAAATTTATATTTTTATAAATATTCTTTCATTTCACTTAAATTGTTAAATTTATTGGCATGTATTTGGGCAAAGTAACTCCTTATAATTGCTTTGATTTCATTTTCATTAGTGGTATATTCACTATATTCATTTTTTTATTTTTAAAATCATAATTTGGTTCTCTCTCTCTCTCTCTCACTCTCTCTCTCTCTCTCTCTCTCTTTCTCTTTTTGCTAACTCAGTTGGGGTTAAGTGACACAGCCAGGAAGTATTAAGCTTCTGAGGCCATATTTGAACTCAGGTCCTCCTGACTTCAGGAATGGTGCTCTATCCACTACACCAACTAGCTACCCCTTTCTCTTTTTAAAAAATTATATTAACCAATTGTTTATTTTATTGGGGTTTTTATAAAACCAACTTATTTTATTTATTAATTTGATGGTTTTATTATACTCAATTTTACTAATATCACTTTTAATTTTTAGGATTTCCAATTTAGTGTTTAATTGGGGATTTTTTAATATGTTCTTTTTCTAGTGTTTTAAATTGTCTACTCTTTTCATTGATCTGCTCTTTTTCTATTTTATTGATGTAAACATTTAGAAAATTAATTTTTTCATCCAATTACTGCTGCTACTGTGGACCATAGGTTTTGATATGTTATCTCATTATTATTATTCTCTTTAATAAAATTATTGATTCTATGATTTGTTCTCTAACCCACTCATTCTTTAAATTCAGGTTACTTAATCTCCAATTGGGTTTTTCCTCCTTTGAAATGGTTGGGGTTATGTGACTTGTGCAAGGTCACACACCTAATAAATGTCAAGTGACTGAGTCATTTGAAATCAGGTTCTCCTGACTCCAGGGCAGGTATTCTATTTACTGAAGTCCCTAACTGCCTCTTCCAAGCTATATTTCTGTGGTTTCTTATTAAATATGATTTTTATTGCATTGTAATCTGAAGGGATGTCTTTTCTGCTTTTAAATATAAAATTTTTATGCCCTAATGTATGAACAGTCTTTGTAAAAGTATCACAAACTGCTGAAAACATGATGTATTTCTTTCTATTTGCATTCAGCTCTCTCCAGATATCTATCGTATTTAGCTTATCCAAAATTCTATTCACTTCCGTACTTTTTTCTTATTTATTTTTTGGCTACATTTATGTAGTTTTATTACATTACTATACTATATCTATTACATTACTACTACCTATTTCTCCTTTTCTTCATCATAGCATTTATAGAGCATCTGCTATAGAGCATTGTGTCAATCACTGTACTAAGTGCTTTACAAATATTGTCTTATTTAATCCTCACAACAACCCTGGGAAATAGATGCTCTTTTTATTCCTGTTTTAGAGATGGGGAAAGTGAAATAAGTAGATAAGATGATTTTTCCAGGACCACACAGCTAATAAGTGTCAGAGGCTATATTTTAATTCAGATTCTCCAGATTCCAGGTCCAATGATCTGTCCTCTGCACCACCAAGAAGCTCCCAGACACTCTGTTTATGATTTCATAGGTAGGTGGACGATAGGTCTATTGGATTTTAGCTACATTGACTGATAAACTAGGATTTTTCAAGCCGTGAATAGAGAAGTCATGGGATCTAGATCTGGAAAGTATAATCTGGTCTAATTTCCTAATGTTATAAAATAAGGAGAATGAGACCTGGGAAAGTTGAATTACCTAAGATCATGTAGATTTGTGACCAAATTGAAGGTCTTTGAACTCAAAATCCAAATACATTTAAAGCTCTAACCATAAATATTATATTTACAAATTAAGGCTCTGTGATTTTTCTGAATATTGGTACTCACTTCATTGATGCAGATTGCAGTTCTTTTATACATGATCAGCTTATGGTCAGCATAGTGATGTGCTTTTCTGTACTTCTAAGTTAAAAGCCAACCCATGCTCAAAACTTTCCCAATTTGTGTAATGGAATGACTTTTGTACCTTAATCAGAAGAGACCTGGGTTTGAATTTTCCCTCTCACTCTAAGTATGTTAACCTGGATAATTCATTTTCTTTTGGAGCTTCATTTTCCTTGGTGTAAAATGAGAATAATACCTGAAATTACATATGTCACCACACTTTTGTGAGTAATGAGGTAAGATAATATGAAAAGTTTTGTCAAACTTAAAGCACTCTATCTACCTATTTGCTGTTATTATTATTATTATTATTATTATTATTATTATTACTGGCACAGATTTTAAAAATTCTACTGAACATGATGAGAAATCTCTGAAAACTTGAGTGAAAATGACCAGAAAATATAATGTTATGAGTTATCACTGTCTTCATCTGTAAGCTTACAAAGGCCAAGGGAATCTTACCTTGTAAAGCTCATTGCCACCATGTAATTAAAATCAATTAGAAAAACCATTTATTAGGTACTTATTATGTATAAAGTAGGAAAAACATGGTACATAATGATACCTTGATGAAAAAATCCTCTGGGAGAAAAATTTATTTTTTATGAAGTCAGCCATGTTACTTAAATATTAAAATAAAAAATTCTCAAAAATCATATGGAATAACTTGTGTAGCTTTATAGTTCCATGACCAAAATAACTTACAGCAGTTTCTATTTGCCTTGCTTCAAAAAACTGAAATCTTTGAAATTAAAAAATAATTTTTCACCTTCATTTTGTGTCCTTCTCCCTTCATCCCTTTATCTAAAGAGATGGGGATGAAATCATTTGTGCCTGTCAGTGTTATTGACTTATTACAAATTTATTGACATTCATTCACATTCAACTGTTAACTTGAACAGGTATTTTATTTTAATCCTTTTTTCTCTTACTGTGTAATGAAAGACTTTTTTTTTTCATTTTCTGTCACATTTGAGTTTATTTTAGTTACTGTTTAAATCAGCCTGGAACAGAGGAAAGAGTTCCCGATTGAAATCGAGAAGTGATACAAGCTTTCTCTAGGAGTCTTTGACCATGGAGCCAGAAAGGTTAAGGTAGGGGAAATGAAAAGGAGGCCTGAACTATACCATAACTAATTGAAGAGATCAGTGCTATCCTGTGAATAAGTAGGATCCAGATACTAGAAGTTACAAAAGAAGGGACATGGGCTTCTCTACTCCCAGGATCTCCAGAGCTCAGCATCAAGCTGGCTTTCATTCTCCACTCCCGTCCCCATCATCCTCAAAAGACTCGATGAGGTTAAGTTTCAGAGATGTATGATTTCAGAAGTCCTTTAATCTCCTAGAAATAGCTTTCTTTTACTTTTGGTACTGACCATTTTTTTATTGAAGGAAAAAAGTGATTCCCAGAGGATTTAGGATGGGGATGATGGCCAGCTGTTATTTACAAACAGACAACTAATCAACCTTGAGGCAGATCCTTTAATATCCTGGCAAAAGAATATAACTATCCTTCTTTCCACAGGTACCTTCAAGGTTGCTTTTCTGGGACCTCTTTGTCCCATCGAGGCTGTCCTTGATACTTGGACTTGGAGAAAAAGAAGGAAAAAGATGAAAGAAAAGAGGATGAACAAGTGAATTAGATTTAAACTTTCAGTAGTAAATTCTATGAATGGAAATAGTGATAGGGACTAGATCTATGATTTCATTGATCTAGGAAACTCTTTCTACCAGTGAAGAATGGTATCTCCTCTGCAACTTATATTCTTAACTTATCTGTAGCAGGGAGAAACTCCATAGTTTGTCTATCTTCAGACAGGTTGTTTGTCCTAGAGCAAGGATTTGAAATGGGGTCTTTCTGAGACCAGCCTTGTATCAAATACACCATTGAGCCTTATACATATATGTGTATAGATGTGAACATTTATAGACATCTTCTCCAGCTCATTTTACAGATGAAGCAACTGAGGCAAACAGGGTTAAGTGACTTGCTCAGAATCACCCTTCTATTAAATATCTGAGGCTGGATTTGAACTCAGGAAGATGAGTGTTCTTGATTTCAGGCCTGGCATTCTATCTACCCACTTCCCTACCTTTATGAGTTGCTCAAAAAGTGGAATGAGCTATGGTTGGTTCTTGTTCTTTGGAAAAAACCAGCAGAGGCTGGTTGACTATTTGATGTGTATTAAAATGAAGATGCTTTTTGTGTATGGGTTGGACTACATGATGGCTGAGCTCCCTCCCATTTCTTAAATTCTGTGATTCTGCTGTGTCTAACTAAAGAATGCTAATTATTCCTGTAGTGCAAAGTTGGTAATGGTTTGGTTCATGATAAGACTTTATATTTGTATAGCATTTACACAGTTATAGGGGACCTATTTTATTTCACTTGATTCTCAAGTAATCCATAAGCTAATAGGTAAGGAGTCTTCTCTCTGTTTTACACAATGAAATAACTGGGATCCTGAAGGCTTAAGTGATTTACACACAAACAAGATCCATCTCACATCTGGGACTTGAGCCCAGGTCTTCCAACTTAAGGTCTATTACTGTTTTTGCCTAGGCAAATTAAATTGCCTCTACCTGCTTAGCAAAGCCTACAAAGACAGAAAAAAAATTTGATTAAATGCCCTATAATGAGAAATCTCCTAGCTAAATCTGGTGAGGCTCATCATGAAAACAGTTTCCATGAAGTGCTGGCATTTTCTGGTTTCAACAACTTAGAAAGTTGTCTACTGAAGGATGGAGAAATTGTGATCAGCACTGATAGAGTAGTTTCAAAGATCCCCTACTTCCTTGATGCATTGGAGGAAACTATTGACTTCCTCTCTATAAATTCAATTCAGTATACACTTATTAAACATTTAATTTATTTGAGCAGAAAGGCACTTGGGATTTATAAAGTTTAGATAAGATGTGATGCCAACCTCCATGGAGCATAAAGTAGGAAGATATATTTCATGATACATATATAATATATATATATATATATAATATATATATGAATGAATGAAAGAAACTCATCATTTAAACACTTTCTATGTACCACATATGTAAAATCCTGGAGATTAAATGAAAAAAAAACTATACTTCCCCCACCGTCAAGAAGGTTACCTTCTAATTTGGGGAAGACAGTTTGGGAGAGATGTTCAGATCGTGTATGGGGAGTGATGGTAAATTGATGGTAGAGCAGTAAATTGATATCCCTTTTTAGGGACAATGTTAATATGAATAAATGAAACAAAAATTATTTATGAAGCACTTATTATTGTCAAGGATGGTGCTAAATGCTGGGGATAGGAATAAATAATAATAAATTTACAGATATCTAATTTGATTCTCACAATAAATAAAATAAAAGTGAATGCTTCCTTAGCCTCTAGGAGATTATATTTTAATGAATCAGAACAGCACATATAAGGGAATGGCGGCTAGGGAGGGATATTTTGGTTCTGATAATTACATAAGTAATTGATGAGTAATGACATAAGGGAGTTGTAATAGACATATTGATATAATTAGGATTCCAGAAATGAAAGAAGAGGGGGCCTGCAATGATATGTTCAAAGCAGCCAGCAGAAGATGGCCATGGAGTAAAATGAATCCTTGGAACTGGCCTAGATATAGTGGACATAGGAGGCTCTCATCAATCAGGGATAGTAGGGCTCCAGGGAGAGTTATGGGACTGAAAAGGATTAAGATCTGTAGTGTATGATGTGGTCCAGATGGCAAGATGGTCAATAAGAAGATGAAGAGTGAAGTAGAATAATATGTATAAGGTTACTAAGACCAGGAAAGAAGTAGAGTATGAAGAGTAGGCAGGCAGCAAGACAAAATGGTTAGGGCAGATGGCTAGATGAAAGGAAGACATGGTACATGACCTGGGTGAGTAGTTAGGTACAATTGGCTAATTGAATTTTCCAATCAAGAAGGCTAGGGAGAGGAGTGTTTCAAAATTAAGTAGATTAACTTCCCAAGGGGGATTGGTGGCTTTTAAATTTTTTTCTGGCAATATGGTTAGAAGGCCTTGTTAGAAGTGGGAAGTAGTGGGGCCATGTTGAGAAAGTCAGTGTAGATTGCTATGCATATTGTAATCATAGGTAATCACACATCTAGCTATCATACATAGTAAGTACAAAAAGGAGGTGCAAATAAAGTTTTGTTAAGTCTGTGGAACAAGAGGTTATTAACACCTTGATAGAAATGGGGTGGGCCAGGGAAGGATTCTTGTGGAGGCTAACATCTGAGTTGTAGTTTAAAGGACAGGTCAGAATTTAACTGGTGGAGAATTGTAGGGAGGTAGTAGGACATTCCTGGCTAAGTAATGTGAACATATATTCAAAAACTCAGAAGAAGAAAGATATGGAGTTAGTGCTTAGTCTAGTTGGGCTGTAATATAGAGTATGTAGAAAAAGTCAACCAGCACTTATTAGAGTTATTATTTTATGAAATAAAGCAAAGGTGATCACAGTCTGTGTGATCTAAGTCAAATTCTAAGCCAAAAGAGTTTGAGCTTTATTCATTTGGCAGTAGAAAGCCACTGAGAGTTTTTTTAAGTCAAGGAATAATGTATTGAAAGTTACAAATAATGAAGATACATCTAGTAATTATAGAAAGGATAGATTTGAGAGGAGAGAGAACTGATGAGGGAAATCTTTTAGGAAGTCACTGCAATTATTTGGATGAATGGTCTTTAATAGAATGTCTCAGAGAGCTTTCCTTGGCTCTGTCACATTTTGTGACGTTTGTTGGCTTTTTTGACGAAGGCAAAGACAACATGCTTGCCAGATTTGTAAGATGGGATGAGAGATTTCTGGCAAGAGTAAGGATTCAGAAGTCTCAGCAGGCTAGACTAATATGCAGGATCTAATAAGATGGAAGTAGTAGAATTAACTGTAAAGTCCCAAAAGACAGTCCCAAAAGGAAATGTACAAAGACAACAGATTGTGTCAGAGAAAGATCTAGAAATTTTATTGGACTAGCAAGTCAATATAGGGCAACAGTAGACCATGACAATCAAAGAACCTTGCAAGTTTAGGGTGTATTAAAGGAGGTCAAGTAACCAAAATGAGGGATGTGATGGGTCTGATTGAGTCTACTCTGATCAGACCATCCCTGAAATATGGTGTTTAGTTCTGTAAGTGAAAGAGTAACCAGAGTAATTAGGATGAAGAAGGTCCTGGAGGTCATATCTTCAAAGATTTGGAGGCGATTTGGATTTTTATCCCAAGATACAGATGAAGACAAGACTTGGGTAAGGAAGCTATGCCAGTGTTCTCCAGCTATTGGAAGGTTTTTCCTGTGGAAGAGAAATTAGCCTTATTCTGCTTGACTCCAAAAGGAAGAACCAGGAATAATAAATGATTTAAAATTACACAAAAGTAGATTTTGGCTCTAGGTAAGGGGGAAACTTCCAAACAATTAGAAATATCTTTAAAAAATTTTTGTTTAATTAGAACTCTCTAAAAATAGAATGGGTTGTTTTAGATAGTAGGTTCCTTTTTCCCAGTTATCAAGTGGATGATAAATGTCCCCTTGTTAGGGATATTTAGAGGGGGTTTCTGCTAAGGTCCATGTTGGACTAAATGACCTCTGGGTCCCTTTCTTTACAATTCTGTAACTTGTGATAATAAGGGAGCGTGTACCAAGGAAGCAGTAGTGGGAAAGGAAATGTGAGAATGGAGGTACAATCAATAGTACCTGGTAACTATATAATAGTACCTGGTAGCTATGAGAGAGGAAGGAAACATAAGAGTCAAAGATAATGCCAAAGTGTTAACTTGATGAGGGGGGAGGAGGTAGAAAGAGGATCATAGAACGAAACAAAAATATAATAAGAGAAATAAAAGCTTCAAGTTTGGGGGCAAATATAAAAAGCCTATTTTTGAATGTGTTGAGTTTGAGTTGTTGATGTCATTCAAATGGTGATTTACTGAAGAGAGCTGGACAAGTGAACATAAAGCTCAGAAAGAAGCCTGGGAGGAAATCCAGGTTTAAGAATCATTAGCATAGAGACTGACACTTGAAGCTGTATAAATAAATGAGATTTATAAGGGAGAGAGGATAAAAAAAGAAGGAAGGCTAAATCTGTAATCTCTGCTACTGGGTAGGTTGAGGCTAGTAGATCTCTTGATCTCTGGAATTTTAAGCAGCAGTAGGAGGGGTCCTCTTTACTAAATTCATCATTAATAGAATGAGCCCATGGTAGGATGGGGTACCAGATTGCCTAAAAAGGAGCAAATCTACCCAGGTCGGAGCAGATCAAAGCTCTTTTAATGATCTGATCAGCTAGAGGATATGCCCATGCAGAGCTGCTGTACTTCCAGCATGGGTGAGATAGAGAAATACTCAGTTTTTGGAGAAGAAAGGACGAAAAGAAAGAGGAAGATGAGTCATAAACACTGGGTATGCTAAGAGGAATGTTGTTATGGCCCTTACTTTGGAGATCTAGTGAAAACCAATAAAGAATTAAGCTTTAGTCTATTGGTATCGGCAAAAAGAAATAGAAATATGGAAAGTGTTTCTCCAGATGTTGCCTATAAGCATTTAGTATTGAAACAATGCCACATCTTTCTGAATTTGTCATCCATTTTCATAGGAATGATCTAACCAGTGGTTCCATTTTTAAAATGCCTTTTCAATATCTATATTAGACCACAGGTTTCCTCCTTAGAAACAGTTCTGATGATGACTTAAATTCCAGAGAAACAGGCTTGGAAAGCGAACAGGCATTTTTCTGAAGTTAAATCTCTATTTTTCCATGATAATAGAGTATGGAGAAAAAGTGGATAACTGAAATAAATCCAATTCAATAAACATTTATTAAGTGTCTACTGTGTTCAGACATTATACCATTGAAAATAATTCAACAACTTCAGCCTCTCTCGCTAAATCTCTCATCAAAACAATTAACTAGTAGCTGTCAAATTGATTGAGTTGAATTTTATCTCTTTATTCCCTCTGTTCACGCAAAAGATACAATAGTCAAGGGAGAAGAGGAGGGACAAAAAGCAAAGGACGTGCATAAGCCAC